>NW_026057578.1:78627625-78705125 GCF_023721935.1 Panthera uncia | reverse complement strand
CGCATAAAAGGAGTGTTCCTGATGCTAAGACACCTAGCCCTAGCTTCATGAATTCACAGCAATCTCAAATAAATAAGACTTTTGAGGCTAGGGGTTTGTGGCCACATAATAGAAAAGATGCTTGAGGTTTTTTTTTTTTTTTCCTCCTAACAATGATGGTGTTTTGTGTGACTTTGAAGATATGCTAGCAAGCTAACAGTATGTTTTCTAAGAAGTCTAGTAGCCATTGTTAGGATAGCAGACTTCGAATCAACTTAAATTTAGACATAATAGATAAACTATTATTTAAATCATAATGAATAAAAACCACTACCATGTACAGAGGCATTTATGCCGAACATAGAAGTACACTGGCATTCTTCTCCTATAAAATGCAACTGTAAAAAAGATTAGCTATACATTTAAAGTGTCTTACTAGTCTGAAGCGGATTATGTACATTAAATCTTCTGTCAATTGTGTTGGAGTAAGAAATAAGGAATATATTTTCATTTTAGTGCCCTGGGTATAGACATTCCAGCTCATATAGAGAATAAAAATCTCTAAATAAGACAAAATTCTCACTCCATATGTTATTAAAGATTTTATATTTCTTTTTATAATATTTGATGTTCTTTTAAAATCACAAATGTGAAGTTAACCTACTTCTTCCTAGTGAATTGATAATATGTGTAATTTGGAAAGATTAAAATTTTAGCTTGACCTTAATGTTAAATCTTAATTCCTAGAGGCTAGCCATTTAATTGTAACATAGCTAATATTTATAAACATATAATATAATCTTATATACATTTTTATGATGGTACATACTTAGGATACATACATAAAAACTATAGAAGAAGTTTCTATCTGCCAGAGATTACCAAAATGATGTTTAGTTTTTTGTTTTTTGTTTTTTGTTTTTTGTTTTTTTTTTACCAACTGGATGGTAACTGCTTCTTTTATTATCTGGAAAATATCTAGTGATCTTATCTAAATCTGCTACAATTATCAGCACGACAGACTAGTCCCATTTAAATCAATATTTTCCAATTAACATCAAAAGTGCAAGGTTGATGTCCTACCTCTTCATAGCAACAAAATACCTGTTTAAAGGCTTAATTTGCAAAAGAGCAGCTTGCATTCTTTTGGTTCTCACCAAATAAGCCTTTTGGATTCATTACCAACCAGTAAAAAAAAAAGTCACTGTATCTTTTTTGATTACTGGTCCCTGCAGTTGACTCAAGACTGACCAAACTGAAATTCCTTTCCCATACACAGTTTTCTTCAGAGATTCAAATATTCCTGCAAACCTTTAGAGATGGATACTGCAAACCTTCAAGAACTTGCTGACATCTTGCAGTCTGATCCTGTTAAGTGAGGATGGGCTCCTACGCCAATTGATTGTAATGGGTCACTCACTATCCTTGCAGATTAAAATTGAGGAAAAAAAAAAAAAACACCTTTAAGTCTGTTTTATAATAATGTTGTAATTCTTGTCTGGTCTTTCTATTAAAAAAAAACTTCCAGGGGTGCCTAGGTGGCTCAGTCGGTTAAGCGTCTGACTTTGGTTCAAGTCATGATCTCACGGTTTGTGGGGTTGAGCCCTGTGTTGGGCTCTGCGCTGACAGCTCAAAGCCTGGAGCCTGCTTCGGATTCTGTGTCTCCCTCACTCTCTCTGCCCCTCCCCAGCTTGCACTCTGCCTGTCTCTTTCTCTCAAAACTAAATAAAAACATTCAAAAAAGAAAAACAAAACTTCTAGGTATCAACAAGTATCTGCAAACAATTTTCTTATGCTATGTAATTTACAGCTGAAAAAACTAAAAACAAACATATTTATAAAGAATTACCCTAATTCTTTTTAGACTTTCTACTTATAAAATAGATTTTTTTCTTTCTTAAAAACATAAAAGTAATAATTAAACTTATATGGCATCCTTCTTCTGATCGGTTCAAAGTGTTTCACAAATACCCTAACAATTTCAAGGACTGTGGGCAGCAGGATTCTCATTCCTTATCCTTAAACTTTAGCACATAAATGCAAACATCCCCTTCAGCTATCTACATAATTACATGAGCATTATTTAAAGTAACAGATTTATTAAATGTATTTTTAAAAAGCAATTATATTTTAATACAAAGTAGTAAGCAAAAGTGTCTGAACTAGACTAGCTTGTTAAATTCTACTTGTGCATTTTTTGGGAAAAGAGTATTTGGGGGAATTGAGTAGTGAAGAAAAATAATAAAAAATGAATTTTTTTCTTAAAAAAAAAACTATTATACTTTTCTCACAATGTGTGTTCATACCAAACTCCTGAGTCTGAAACAAAAAAATTTTGTTTTAATTTGAGAGAGAAAGGGAGAGAGAGAGAGAGAGAGAGAGCGAGCAGGGGAGAGGGGCAGAGGGAGAGAGAGAGGTAGAGAGAGAATCTTAAGCAGGCTCTATGCTTAGCACAGAGCCCATCATGGGGCTTGATCCCAGGACCTTGGGATAATGACTTGAGCTAAAATCAAGAGTCAGACTCTCAGCTGACTGAGCCACCCAGGAGCCCCTGAAAAAATTACTTTAAGTGCATGTGGAAACCATGAACAAAAGAACTATCATCTAAAATTTGCATTAGTAAAATGTAACATATGAAAATCTTCACAGAATAGGAAAAGGAAGTGAAAAACTAAATCACAGAGATTCAGAGCAATGAAATCTGTTTCCTATAGAAAAACAATTTCAGGAAATACCTGAAACAGGTTAAATGAACATCTAAAGGCACAGAGACACAAATGAATCATGTAAACTATTTTCTCTAAAAAAGATCTAAATGCAACATGTGCTTGCTCAGCAAGTTCTCATTAAAACGTGCAATACTGGTTTTGACAAAAATTAAGAAAAATTAAAAGGCTTATAATACCTGTGTTTGTGAGTTGCCATTTAAGATAAATTACAGCTCAAATCTTTTCCTGAGGATGACTTAAGTAGAGTCTGTACATAAGGACCCAGCAGATAAGATTACAAAGAGTTGTTTTCAGTGTCTTAGAAATTGCTTCCTAGCCTTCCAGCCTAAAGCTATACTAATTTATTTAAGAGGCAATGTTTGGTAGAGAGGGTGGTATGCTTCAAGACAGAGTTGGGGGTTGCACTCCAATCAAAGGTCTCAGTGTCCAGGAAGGACAGGTGTGTGTAAGGATTTGCTGTGTACACATCATAACCATAAAGAAAGGATTTAAGAAAGGAAGAAAAGAATGATCCAGGGAACCTTAAGTTCCAACGTGGCTAATGTCATCTCTGTAACTGACTCAAGAAAGGGGACAGACACTTTAACTTTCTCTGCTCAATGATAATCAATTCCACTTTAAAGACTTTCAGAGAGATATTTTGCCTGTTCACAAACCTTTACCACCAAGAAACTCCCTATAGCAACCCAAATTTTTCATGTTTAAACTCATGTTTTTATTAGTTGACACTCAGAAAGTATGAAAAAGAGCCTGTTACTATCCCCTTCATTTATTTATTGAATAAACATTTACTTAATACTTGGTGATGGGAATACAAGGTTCTTGTACTTTGAATAGCTCATAGCTGAGTGGGAGAAAGATGTGTAATTAGATAATTATATGGGATAAATGCGATGGGAGAGATATGTACAGCATATTAGAAAAAGATACACAAAGGAGAATTAGCTTTACCACTAGGAACCGTGACAGAGGTACTCATAGAAGAAGAGATATTTCAGTGGAAACTAACAAGGAAAGAAGGGAATTTCAGGGAGAGAACAGCCAGTGCTCGACGCAGGAATTGAAGAGTATGCCATATTCTCTCTGCAAGCAACTTAGTAGAGATGGACTATGGAGTGATAATGGGAGAGAGGTGAGAGATAAGGCTAGAAAGGGAGGAAAGAGGATTTGCAAGGACCTTGTATAAGGCCATGCTGTATAGTTGAGAAGTTTATTCTCTTGGTAACCGGGAGTTACCAGAAAGATTCTGAACCTTCACATACTCAAATTGGTACTTATACTATTTACCAGTTTCTCTTCTTTATATTTTAAAAGCTTGTCTTTCCTAATATGTAAATCTTTGCTTTCATTCTCTCTCAGCCCAGAACTAGATATAAAAGTCCTTAAAAGGAGGTAACCTGTACTCAGTACATGGACACTGTCCCATGTATTATATGCCTCAAGTATTCCAAAATCATTTATTAACATTATTATTAAAATAGTTCTTCTTTTTCTTGGTGTTCATCAGAAGATCCTCGGTTAGTTTTACAGAAACAGAGTTCAGAAATATAAAAGATGATTGTTGAGTAAGTCCTAAATCAACGAGCAATCTTAAGAATATGCAATCTTCAATAAACTCTAGAAGATTTGAGGTCAGTGTCTCATTCACTCAAGACTTGAGGTCATTCCTGGGTACCAACTTTTGTTTTAAACTCATGGAAATTCTCAGGTAAACTAAGAACACAAAAAGCAATGGGTAGCAACAGGTCTAACTCCCTCCACCAGCAACTTGACTTTCAGCACAGTAGCATACATTATGAAGGACAAGATAGCTTACAATGAATTTTAAAATAAGAACACTGTAAATTAAGGCACAAATAAAAGAGCATAAAAACGGGAAAATAGTAGCAATCAGTTCACTAAATTAGATGCCAGCTTTTTTTTTTTTTTCCAGTTAGACCTTCTTTTTATTTACCAGCAGTCTTTTGATCTCTCCAGAGTGAAAGAGATGCTGACACTGAAGTGGGAATGGCATTAGTCATGGTTCCCTTACCCCCTTCACCGTAGACACCTATTAATTTGAATGTCACACAAGGAAAAAAAAAGAATTTTGCTTCCATTTAATAAATGGAAAAATATATTTAGAGAAATTAAGTATTTTCCAGTTTTAGTATCACTTAACACACATTCAATTGCTCCAGAGATGAAATTGGGCACTTTCCTTTTCCTTTTATCAACCAAGTTTGCCAAACTACTTTTCCAAAATATGGACAGTACTGGTAAATAATTCCAGTCTGTATGTACAAGAGCTACCGGAAATGATAAAGAAATCAAATTAAGAAAACTAGTATGTCCTTCTTTACGAGACAAAACAGACGAACATAAAGGAAGGGAAACAAAAATAACAGAAAAACAGGGAGGGGGACAAAACAGAAGAGACTCATAAATATGGAGAACAAACTGAGGGTTACGGGAGGGGTTGTGGGAGGGGGGATGGGCTAAATGGGTAAGGGGCACTAAGGAATCTACTCCTGAAATCATTGTTGTACTATATGCTAACTAATTTGGATGTAAATTAAAAATAATAATAATAATAATAATAATGATAAACTAGTATGTCCTTGGAAAATATATCAACCTGATATCAAATTGCACACTAAACTGAAAATCTAAAAAGGAACAGCAAGGTCTAACTTCTCTATTTGTGCAATTGGACTGATCTGTCATTTTATATTCTTCTTCTTACATCATTTCATTCATTAATATAATTAATATAAGCTATAAGCCCCATAGAGCATCAAGTGTCAAAACTAGAACAGTAGTCGAAGAGAATGTACTATTTAATTCATGAAATTGATGCTTTTCATAACACAACTATACAGAGCTTGACTTTACTGAAAAACGAGCAATAGTAAGTAGAATGCACAAGAAAGTTTTAAAATTGAGCTTAAACTATAACAGAAGAGGCTGCAACGATATCTCCTATGCCACACTCCTCTCAATTAGTGGTGTGGAGTCTATGTCTCTCTTCCTTAAACCTGGGTGGAGCTTTGTGTCTGGTTAGGCCATCAGTATAGCAAAAGTGATGCAACATGACTTTTAAAGCTAGATCATAAGAATGCCATGCATGTCTGCCTGACTATCTTGGCATAGCTGCTCATAGACCCAGTCACCGTGCTGTGAGGAAGCCCAAACTAGCCCAAGTGGAAAGACCACAGGGAGAGGCTACATGTAGGTGTTTCAACTGACAGTTTAGCAGAGGTCGTCGCCAAAACTCTGCACCAGACGTCATGGAACAAAGCCACTCCCAGAGTCTCCTATCCTGATGCCTAAATCATAGAATCTGTGAGCATAATCAGATGGTTGTTTCATGCCAGTAAGGTGGTTTTTTATTTAGCAAAAGATAACCTGAAAGAGGAAGGGTTAAAAAAAAGTATCTTGGGGACTGTTTGAAGCATGGTTTCATTTGCAATAGGATACAACTCTGGGTAAATGGAAAACAAAGTAACAAAGTGATTAGCCTGGCATGCAGTGGGCTAGCTATGCAGCATGGAGCTGCTCTTTCTGGGAAAAACAACTAGAACAATAAATGAGTACAGGACAAGTAACCCAGATCCCATCAGTGGTAGTCAAAGAAACAATGAGATATTTTATGAGATACCATGATTACTTAACTCATCAATCATAAACAATAGTCATTGAGAATTTCATGCCTTTTCAGTGTGAACAGGACTGCTATTATTGAATCTGCTATTTATCCACACCTAGGAACAAGCTAGTTATCATCAACTGTAGAAGTGAAGAGTTCTTTCTATGTCTCTCTCCTTAAAACACACACATACACACGTTATCTTAGAAGTTCTGAAGTCAAGTTCGTTTGGGTACACTAAGAAAACAATGTGATAAAAATACATTTTTTAGATACCCCAAATTTCCCTAGTTTAAAATATTTATCTTAACATGTGATATTTTTAAAAGAGAAAGAATAAAGGGAAAAAAAACCCTTTATAAGCCACTTGTTATACTATCCCTTAGAGATAAATATTGTTAATATTTTGATGATTTTCCTTCCGTCCTTTTTAATGCATGATTAAAAACACACACACACACACACACACACACACACACACACACACACACAGTCTCTATCATTTCAAAATGGAGTTCAGAGGCACCTAGGTGGCCCAGCTGGTTAAGTATCCAACTCTTGATTTCGGCTCAGGTCATAATCTCACAGTTCATGAGATTGAGCCCCATGTCAGGCTTTGCGTTGACAGCATGGAGCCTGCTTGGGATTCTCTCTCTGTCTGTCTCTTTCTCTCACTCTCTCTCCTCTCTCTCTCTGACCCGCCCTCTGTTTATGCATGAAAGCCCTCTCTCTCTCTCAAAATAAATAAATAAACATTAAAAAAATGGAGTTCATATGCCATGTATATTTTATATCCTTTTTATACAAAATGACATTGTGAGCACTCTATGTCCTTTCAATATTCTTTCAAGACATTATTGAATAGATAAGTTTTAATGGCTATATAACAAGTATATTTATTTGTTATAATTTATTTGATCATTTCTGTTTTGCACAATTACCACTTTATAATTTTTTGCAATTACAAATAACATTGTGATGAAAACCTGGATACGATTCTTTGTTAGAAATATTAGGTAAAAGAGAATGAACATTTCTTGATGAAGTCTAATGGTTTTCCAGAAAGGTGTGGCAAGTTACATACTATGAGGAGTACAAAGAGGATCTAACTCAATGAACTGTCACCACCATCATGTTTCCTAAAATCCAAGTTATATATTTTACAGATACAGTAAGATGTCATGACACAGAGTAAGAGATGTTTAAGTAACTTCTGTTCTGAATTCACACTAATATACTTCAGATAAAAATTTATTTTGTTTGAGAAATGAAAAGTGTAAATTACTGGTGCCTTAAACAGAAGGGGTGACCAATAAAATATTTACTGAAAATTTGAAGTAATAAATGAATAAACCAAATGAAAGACTAAACATCATCTTTTTAAAAGTCAGGATACTTGAATTCGAAGCCTCATATGTCATAGTCTGCAACCTAGGTAAATTTAAACATTCTTTCCTAACTTACTTTCTTAATCTCTATGAAAGATAAAACAACAGTCTCTGTTTCTATTTCACAACGATGTCAGAAATATAAAGAAGGAAATATAACACAATGCCTTAAAAACATAACCTCTGAAATCAAATCATCTAGGTTCAATTCTTGACTCTGTTACTTATTAGCTGTGTGACAACAGGCAATTCATTAATTTGTCAGTTTTCTCGACTGTAAAATAGAAATGATAATATTTAACTCATACAATTATTGTGGAGATTAAATGTGAAAATTCATGTTAAATTACTTAGAATCCTACCTGTCAAATAGTAAGTGCTCAATAAACACTTGATGAGAATTATTAATATATGTAAAATTCACACATAGGTGAAATAATTAGTTTTAAAAATCTACTTGGTAGATATACCATTTAAATCTCAGGTACTCTCAATTTAAAATCAACACACTGGGGGCACCTGGGTAGCTCAGTTGGTTAAGCTTCTGACTTCGGCTCAGATCATGATCTCATTGCTCGTGAGTTTGAGCCCTGAGTCAGGCTCTGTGCTGACAGCTCAGAGCCTGGAGCTTGCTTCGGATTCTGTGTCTCCCTCTCTCTGTACCTCTCCTGCTCACACTCTGTCTCTCTCTCTCCCAAAAATAAATAAACATTAAAAAAATTTTTTTTTAAATCAACACACTGGAATAATATAGACTTACACATTCCCCATAGATTTTAGAGTCTGAAAAATTATGAAATAAAGTTACCCACAAATAAAATACAGTATTAACAAAATAACTTTCTTTTTCAAGAGATATTGTTTTTGTGGCTCTTCACTTGACTAGATCCTTTTCACCCATCAAATCTTAGTTCAATGCCCCATCTTCAAATCACTCAAGCCCTCACCTACTTAAATTATCCTCTACTATATCATGCAGTTTTCACACTCGAGTTATTTATCATTATCTGTGTATTCCCACCATAATGTAAACTCCATGAGGGAAGACGCTTAGCCTTTTCTGTCACTATGAATACACTCAGTTCAGACATTTAATAAAATATCTGACAAATCACCAACAAATTGATGAAATAACAGATGGCTAGGCACTGAAGAAGTTGGCATAAAAGCTACAAAATTTCTTCAAAGATGGCCCTCTAGATTAGGGTTTCTCAAACATTTTTATCATGACCCACAGCTTAAAATACATTTTATATCAAGATCCAGTATGCATATATATCCATATGACTGAAGCAAGTTTCAGACAAAAATACCATGGTTACTACGTGTGATGAGTTCTGATATTTTTATTCCATTCTATTCTATTCCTTTTCATTAAAAATAAAATAATTACTGCAGTGTGCTAAATCAATTTTATATCACATTATCATGGAAAGACTTGAAGTGTGAAAAACACTGCTCAAGGTCAGAGGTTATTAAGTTCATATCTGAAAGGTATGTTTAAACATATGCATTGAAAGGAAGAAATAAAAGTGTCTGATCACAGATGACATGATCACCTATGTAGAAAATCAAAGAATTGGAAAAAAAAAACTCTCTTGGAACTAATAAGCAATTATAGCAAGACTGTAAGATACAAGGCTAATATACAAGAGACAATTGCTTTCCTATATACCAGCAGTGAACAAGTGGAATTTGAAATTAAAAACACAATACTATTCACATTAGTGAAAAGTTGATAGGTATAAATGTAACAAAATATGTACATGATCTATATGAGGAATATCATGAAATCAAAGAATAAATAAATGAAGAGTAGGAAGACTCAATTTATAACAGACACATATGATAAAAGACTATATCCAAAATATACAAATAACCATTGAAACTCAACAATAAAAAACAAACAACCTAATTAAAAAATGGCCAATGACCCCAAGAGACACCTCTCCAAAGATTTATAGATTGTGAGTATGCATATAAAAAGATGCTCCACATCATACGTCATCAGGGAAATGCAAATTAAAAGTGAGATACCCCTAAACACCTATCAGAATGGTCAAAATCTGGAACACTAACACACTCACTGTTGATGAAGATGTGGAACACAAGAACTCTCACACATTGCTGGTGAGAATACAAGATGGTATAGCTACTTTGGAAGATAGTTTGGCAATTTCTTATGAAAGTAAACATATTCTTACCCATAAGATCTAGCAATCACACTCCTTGGTATTTCCTCAAATGAGTTAAAAACCTATGTCCACACAAAAACTTGTACATGGATGATTACAGCAGCTTTATTCATAATTGTCAAATTTTGGAAGCAATCAAGATGTCCTTCAGTAGGTGAAGGGATAAATAAACTGTGGTACATCCAGACAATGAGATATTACTCGGCACTAAAAAAGAAATGGTCTTTCTAACCATGAAAAACACGGAAAAACCTTAAATGTATTATACTAGGTAAATGAAGCCAATCAGAAAACGCTATACACTGCATGATTCCAACTATGACATTCTGCAAAAGGCAAAATTATGGGGACAGTAAAATTATCAGGTTTCCAGGGGTTGGGAGTGTTGGAAGGGATAAGTAGGTGTAACAGAATATTCTTATGGCAATGAAAATACTCTATGATACCATAATGATGGATACATGTCATTACACATTTGTCCAAATTCATAGAATGTAGAATACAAGAGGGAATCATAATGTAAAGTATGGACTTTGGGTGATTACGATGTAGGTTTGGTTCATCAGTTCAGTGTAGGTTTATCAGTTCTAACAAATGTATCACTCTGGTGTGGGATGTTGTTAAGAGGAGAGGATATGCATGTGTAGATGCAGGGTGTATATGGGAAATCTCTGTACCTTCCCCAAAATTCTGCTGTGAACCTAAAACTGCTCTAAAAAAATAAAATCTTAATTAAAAAAAAAAAGAACATGTAATTTTGTGTATGTGAGTTTGATGGTAAGGGAGGCTATCATAGTTTTCAGATTCATGAAGACATTCCTGTCCCCTTAAATTTAAGGGCTTCTATTACCATATATTCATTATCACTTGTGAAGCACTACACAAAAACATGTATAAAAATGTGGTTTAACATAGGCATGGCACTATATGATAGAAAAGAGCACTGATTCTGTAGTCTGAAAACGCTCAAGTTCAAATCCTGGATTCATCATTTACTAACTCTGTTAACTTGTACAAATTACCTTACCTATGACCCCAGTTTTCTTAGGTGGAAAGTAGTTTGAACATCTACTTCATGGGGTTAAGTAAAGTACAAATTATGTAAAACATCCATTATAATAATGATGCCCGCTCTTCAATAAATGGAAGGCATCATTAGTATATTCTAATATTTCCAAAAAAAAGTAACTTCCATAGATAAAATCCAATCTTAAACAAAGTACAATTAATGGCTTTTTAACCAATGTTCCTCACATCACTTAGCTGCCTGTTGCAGAGTGGTGTGGCTGCGTTGGTATTCTGCTTATTCCCTGCCTTTAAAGCTGCATCTCTTCTTGCTTGCTCAAGCAGAACTCTTGCTCTTTCTTTAAGTTCTTCTTGTCTGGATAACATTCGATGCTTAAAAGCAAAAATACAGAATTAGAAGCTCAAAAAAAAAAAAAAAAAAAAAAGAAAACCCACCACATAATCTATATTTGTAAACTAATCAATGGTTATATTATCTGTCAAAATAATAGAGATAAGAAATAAGATTGTAATTTTACAAGATTGCTTACAGAAAATATTAATTTTAGCTAGAAACTGTAGAAAGCCTTGACATTTAGGAAATATATCTTCTTTTTTGTTTAAAGTTTATTTGTTGAGAGAGAGAGAGAGAGTGAGAGTGCACGTGAGCAGGGGAGGGGCACAGAGAGGTAGAGAAAGAGAATCTCAAGCACTGACAGTGCGGAGCCCGAGGGAGGAACGAACTACCGAACTCAGAGATCATGACCTGAGCCAAAGTCGGACACTTAACCAACTGAGCCACCCAGGTGCCCCTGGAAATATAACTTTACTGCCTAAAACTGGATTATGTTTAATTACGTTTTTATTAGAACATATTCCCATAAAGCATAAGGTCCATATGTATATTATATACATTCTTCATATTTGTTAATCATAGTATAATCTGGCAGACATTTTTAAAAAATTATATTTCTTACACTCTTATAGGACTGATAACAAGGTGTCTTCCAAATTTGTATGTTTAAAGATATTAAGTATCTGTGACAATAATCCTTTAAATTCTTGACAATTAACATTTACAGAAAATTCAAAACTATCATATTATGTTTTTTAAAAAAAAAAAGTAAAACTGGTTTTCTCCAGTGCTCACTTTCCTTACAATAAGATAATTAACCATATCAGAATTGGAAGAATGTTTTCCTGGATTAATTTGTAATCTTACAATATATTTATGGGTAACAACAGGTAATGACCACCAAGGGAAATCGGTCCTTAAATGAGGACATTAATTCAAAGCACAAATATCCATGTTTATAGTTCAAATTCCTTTTTCTCCCCAAAAGTAGTCAACATCTGGCTTTAAATTTTTTTTTGTAATGTTTATTTATGTTTGAGAGAGACAGAGTGTGAGTGTGGGAGGGGCAGAGAAAGAGGGAGACACAGAATCCGAAGCAGGCTCCAGGCTCTGAGTTGTCAGCAAAGAGCCTGATGCAGAGCTCAAACTCATGAACTGCAAGATCATGACCTGAGATGAAGTCAAACGCTTAACCGACTGAGCCACCCAGGGGCCCCAAGCAACTTCTGACTTTAGATTACTATTGGTCTGATATTTAATTTTTTTTACTTCCCTTTCATTGCATAGTTTTTGTTCAATCATAAGTAGCATTTATGGTCAAGGAAAAGGTAATAAACAGTAAACATATTTATTTGTTATAGTGTGAAACTTTAAAAAAAATTACTAAATCATTTTTTGGTCTCTGAGATATTTATGTTTTAATATAACATTTTTAAGCACTTTTCTGTAAACTTAAGGAAAGATTTTTTTTAAAGTATCCAGTTCAGTGGTTTTTACTATATTCACAAGGTTGTGAACCATCAACACTATCTAATTCCAGAACATTTTCATCACCCAAGGTTTTAAGAGGATTAAACAAAAATTCTTCACCTAATAGATATAATTGAAATGTATAAGTGATAATGATAGATTTTTTGTCATGTTGATAGGACATAATAGAATAGAACTGGTCATTGCAGTTGAACTGGTTACAAATCAACACTTTCTAAAAACAGAGAAGATTAATTAAATAAACACTGAATCTGCAATCAAGACATCAGTTTGTTAATCCTTCTTCCACTAATAATAAGCAATGTAACATTGAACAGGTCACTTAAAAGCTATGCTGTATTCCATTACATAATATTTAAGAACCCTCAAGTCAGGAAGACCTTGGTTCAAACACTAGATATGTCACTTAATTGTGGATATAAAAGTTACTCAATCTCTCTAAGCCTCAGTTTCCTCACTTATAAAATGGGGATGAAAACAGACAACCTCTCACAAGGATATTATAAAGATTAAGTGAAACAGAGTAATGTACAGAGCACTAGATAAATGTTAACTATTATTATATATTTAAAAAGCTCTCAACTGCCTCCTAGTTTTTTTTTTAATTTTTTTAATGTTTTTATTTATTTTTTAGACAGAGACAGAGCATGAGCAGGGGCGGGGCAGAGAGAAAGGGAGACACAGAATCTGAAGCAGGCTCCAGGCTCTAAGCTGTCAGCACTGAGCCTGATGCGGGGCTCGAACTCACAGACTGTGAGATCATGATGTGAGCTGAAGTCGGACGCTTAAGCGACTGAGCCACCCAGGCCTCCCTTGCCTCTTAGTTTTTTAATGTTTATTTTTGAGAAGTGGGGGAGGGACAGAGAGAGAGGAGAGAGAGAATTCAAAACAGGCTCTGCACTGTCAGCACAGAGCCAGATGCAGGACTTGAACTCACAAACCATGAGATCATGACCTAAGCCAAAGTCGGTGAAACGTCGAACTTCAGGTCAGGTCATGATCTTGCAGTTCATCATTTCGAGCCCCACGTCGGGCTCTGTGCTGACAGCTCAGAGCCCAGAGCCTGCTTCAGATTTAAGAAGAGATCATCTTTAAAATCCCAACAGCCCTAAAACTGGTGATTAGAATACATCATCTTTAAGATCCTATATTGGCTCTAAATTCTGTGAGTATACAGACCTTTAGGGATTCCAGTTAGCTACACAGAAAGCGAAAGACTGCTTTGGTCTCAAGACCATACAGAAACAAACTTTTTCTGATTATAAATGTAATTCATATTTCTTAGAAAAATTTTAGAAAGTACATAAAAGTAAAAATAAAAATAATCAGAGGCATCATATTCCCTGATTTCAAACTATATCACAAAGTTATAGTAATCACAACAGTATGGTATTGGCCAAAAAAAAAAAAAAAAAAAAAAAGACACACAGATCAATAAAAAAAAATAGAGACCACAGAAATAAACCCAAGTATATAGGGTCAATTAATTTACGACAAAGGAGCCAAGAATATACTGGGAAAAGACAGTCCAATAAATAGTGTGGAGAGAACTGGACAGCCACATGCAACAGAATGAAACTGGATGCCTATCTTACACTACTCACGAAAATTAATTCAAAATGGATTAAAGACTTCAACATAAGATCCAAAACCATAAAACTAGAAGAAAACACAGGTGGTAAACTCCTTGACAATGGTCTTAGTGATGATTTTTTTTGCATTTGGTAACAAAAGCAAAGGTAACAAAGGCAAAAATAAACAAATGGGACTACATCAAACTAAAAGTTTCTGCACAGTTAAGGAAACCATCCACAAAATGAAAAGGCAATGTACTAAATGGGAGAAAATATTTGCAAATCATGTATCTGAGAGGGGGTTAATAATCCAAAATATATAAAGAACTCATATAACTCAATAGCAATGCAATTAAAAAATGGACAGAAGACTTGAATAGACATATTTTTGGGAAGCCAAAAAAGACATACAAATGGTCACAGATACATGAAAAGATGCATGCACATCACTAATTATCAAAGAAATGCAAATTAAAACCACAATGAGATATTACCTCACAACTGTTAGAATGGCTATTATCAAAAGATAAGGAATAATAAGTGTTGGTGAGGATGTGGAGAAGACAGAACCCTTATGCACGGTTGGTAGGGATATAAATTGGTGTAGCCACTGTGGAAAACGGGATGGAGATTCTTCAAAAAATTAGAAATAGAACTACCTTATGATTTGGAAATTCCACTTCTGGGTGTTTATCCAAAGAAAATAAAAACACTAATTCGAAAACACATATGCATCCCTATGTTCAACGCAGCATTGTTTATATTAGCCAAGATACAGAAACAACCTAAGTGCTCACTGATGGATGAGTAGATAAGGAAATTGTACACACACACACACACACACACACACGCACAGACACACACACACTCAGTGGCATATTATGCAGCCATAAAAAAGAACAAAATCTTACTACTTGTGACAATATGCATGGATCCTGAGGGCATTATGCTAAGTGAAGTAAGTCAGCAGACAAAGACAAATACAATATTATCTTACTTGTATGTGGAATCTGAAAACAAAACAAAGCCCCCCAAAACCCAAAACACCAAGCTCACAGATATAGAGACCAATTGGTAGTTGCCCGAGGCTGGGGATAGAATGTGGACAAAATAGGTGAAGGGGGTCAAAAGGTACAAAATTCCAGTTATAAAATAAATAGGTCATGGGGATATAACGTATGGCATGGTGACTATAGTTAGTAATACTGTATCGCATATATGAAAGTTTTTAAGGGAGTAGATCTTAAATGTTCTTGTCACAAGAAAAAAAATTTTTTTGTAACTACATATGGTAATGGATGTTAACTAGGCTTATTGTGGTGATCATTTCACAATGTATACAAACATCAAACAATTGTACACCTGAAACTAATGTAATATTATATGACAGCTATATATCAATAAAAAAATAATTTAAAAAATCAGGGCAACTGGGTGGCTCAGTTGGTTAAGTGTCTGACTTTGGCTCAGGTCATGATCTCACAGTTCTTGAGTTCGAGCCCTGCATTAGGCTCTCTGGTATCAGCGCAGAGCCCACTTCAGGTCCTCTGTCTCTCTCTCTGTCCCTCCCCTGCTCGTGCACATGCTCTCGCTCTCCCTCTCTCTCAAAAATAAATTTTAAAAAATAATAAAATAAAAAATAAAGTAGGTGCCTGGGTGACTCAGTTGGTTAACTGTCAACTCTTGATTTTGGCTCGTATCATGATCTCATAGTCATGAGATTGAGCCCTGTGCCTAGCATGGAACCCACTTAAGATTCTCTCTCTCCTTCTCCCTCTGCCCCTCCCTCACTCGCATTCTCTCTCTCTCAAGAATAAAATAAAATAAAACAAAATGAAATAAAATAAAATAAAATAAAGATAATTAGCAATCCTGGCACCCAAAGATAATCACTACAGAATCATGCTTTTTTAACTTAACATTCCATTGTGAGCATATTCTCATGTAAATATTTTAAAAAATATTTTTAAACACAATTTAAAACTGTTTACCTAGCATTCTTTTTTTTTTTTTAATTTTTTTTAACGTTTATTTATTTTTGAGATAGAGAGAGAGACAGAGCATGAATGGGGGAGGGTCAGAGAGAGGGAGACACAGAATCCAAAACAGGCTCCAGGCTCTGAGCTGTCAGCACAGAGCCTGACGCGGGGCTCGAACTCACGGACCGCGAGATCATGACCTGAGCCGAAGTCGGCCCCCCAACCGACTGAGCCACCCAGGTGCCCCCCTAGCATTCTAATAATACAGATGCATCATAATTTATTTAACTTGTCTTAAGGTATTTAGGTTGTTTGTAATTTTTCACTATCAAGAACAATGTCTTTATACACATCTTTATAAATTCTTATACACAGTTCTGATTAACCTATGGAAAATAAGTGCTGCAGGTAGAATCTAATGAGATAAACATTTTTAAGGAACTTGATGTACATTGCTAAACTGTCCTTCAGTAAGGTTGACTGCTTTACATCTGGCTGATTATCTTTACTGCTATTGTGGTCAAATATGAAGAGATATTATGAGTATCTAGTTTAGCATAGACTTTAGAGTCAGAAAAGGTTGGTTTTGAATTCAAATTTTAACACTTATTAAATGATCTTAGGCAACTCTGTAAACTCCATTTTCCCCACATATTAAGTAGAATTTAACCACTTACCTCATGGGTTATAAAGTTTGAGAGATATGTATAAGGTATATAAAGGTCAAGCACTCAAATGAGCAACATTATGACTTTAATTCTGTATAGCCAAATTGATCAGATTTTCTCTAATCTAATGCCATTAGGTACTAGATGTACTATTATTTTATGAACTACTAAGAAAGAACAAACATTGTCAAACTCTAACATACTATCTATTGTAAGTAACATATTGATTTCAGAGAAAATGTAAAAAGATGCTTATCTTAGAATTCACGAAGTATAGTATGTAAAAAACCCCAGATTTTTAAGAAATTTGCCCAATTTCAAAACCCTGTTAAAATAGCACAATTTTAAAAACCTATGAAATATTAGCAATCATATTATAATTTTTTGTGTCAGGCAGTACTTCTGATAAAAAAACAAAAACAAAAAACACCTTTAACTTTACCCTAAACAAAATTCTGACCATTTAACCAATGGTCAGTTGATAAACAAATATATATGGGGTCATAAATAGATGTTGCCTCCATCATCCTGTGGATTTATTGTACATCATTTAAACCTTCTGAACAGCATCACAGTATGATAGAGTTTAAGAGCTAAAAGGGCTCTTAGAGATTATTTCATTTAATATATGTGGAAAATACGAGTAAAAGAATTTAAATGGCTAGTTAACATGTCACACTGGTAATTATTAGCAGAGCCAAGATGAGAACCTAGGTGTACAGATTCCAAGTCCAGAGTGTTTTTAATTTTAAACATTAATTAATTTCTAGGTTTAATATATTTACCTTAAAAATCTGGGTTATAAGAAAATTCTGTATTGGGTAATACTTAGAACTTAGGTTACTAAATTCTGCAGTTATTAACCACTAGATGTTTACTGATTATCTGCTATGTAGGGACACTCTGATGTCTTGAAAGCCTTTTTGTCCTAAAAGTTAAAGTACTTAGAATTTATGATTTGTAATTTTTGATTAGGAGAACAGGGGCTTGCTTTGTTAGCTACTATCATTTCTTTGATTCAAAGATGTGCATTTTTCCTTAACATCTCTGATAACTTAAAATTGATGGCATCTTATAATCTTTGTTAGCCAGATGGTAGTCAGGACAGCCATCAATGCCTACACACACATGTGCTTGATATTTTGGGTGGCATGACTGCAATTCCTTGATGTTTCAGTTAACAAATACTTAAATAGTATCTGAAAAATGGAATATAATTCCAGGTTATTGTCCAAAAATCTTATTTTGGGGACTTCTCATAAGGTCAAGAAAATGCAATTATCAATCAGTATTACTGAGAAGAAAACCCCAGAGAAAACTGTAGAGGACTGCTCTACTCAAAAGTTTCAAACTTTGGGAGGGGGAGGGAAGATGGCAGCGTAGGAGGACGCTGGGCTCACCGCGCGTCCTGCTGATCACTTAGATTCCACCTACACCTGCCTAAATAACCCAGAAAACTGCCAGAGGATTAACAGAACGGAGTCTCCGGAGCCAAGCGCAGACGAGAGGCCCACGGAAGAGGGTAGGAAGGGCTGCGAGGCCGTGCGCGCTCCACGGACTGGTGGGAGGGAGCCGGGGCGGAGGGGCGGCTTGCCAGCCAAGCAGAGCCCCCGAGTCTGGCTGGCAAAAGCGGAGGGGCCAGACAGACTGTGTTCCACAGCAAGCGCGACTTAGCGTCTGGGAGGTCATAAGTTAACAGCTCTGCTCGGAAAGCGGGAAGGCTGGAGGACAAAGGGAGGGAGAGCTACTGAGCCCCTGTACGACAGAGCTCAGTTTGGTGGGGAACAAAGGCGCTCGCCAGCGCCATCTCCCCCGCCCATCCCCCAGCCAAAATCCCAAAGGGAACCAGTTCCTGCCAGGGAACTTGCTCACTCCGCGCAAACACCCAACACTGTGCTTCTGCGGAGCCAAACCTCCGGCAGCAGATCTGACTCCCTCCCGCTGCCACAGGGCCCCTCCTGAAGTGGATCACCTAAGGAGAAGCGAGCTAAGCCTGCCCCTCATGCCCCCGTGCACCTTGCCTACCCACCCCAGCTAATACGCCAGATCCCCAGCACCACAAGCCTGGCAGTGTGCAAGTAGCCCAGACGGGCCACGCCACCCCACAGTGAATCCCACCCCTAGGAGAGGGGAAGAGAAGGCACACACCAGTCTGACTGTGGCCCCAGCAGTGGGCTGGGGGCAGACATCAGGTCGCACTGCGGCCCCGCCCACCAACTCCAGTTATACACCACAGCACAGGGGAAGTGCCCTGCAGGTCCTCACCACTCCAGGGACTATCCAAAATGACGAAACGGAAGAATTCCCCTCAGAAGAATCTCCAGGAAATAACAACAGCTAATGAACTGGTCAAAAAGGATTTAAATAATATAAAAGAAAGTGAATTTAGAATAATAGTCATAAAATTAATCGCTGGGCTTGAAAACAGTATAGAGGACAGCAGAGAATCTCTTGCCACAGAGATCAAGGGACTAAGGAACAGTCACGAGGAGCTGAAAAACGCTTTAAACGAAATGCAAAACAAAATGGAAACGACGATGGCTCGGATTGAAGAGGCAGAGGAGAGAATAGGTGAACTAGAAGATAAAGTTATGGAAAAAGAGGAAGCTGAGAGAAAGAGAGATAAAAAAATCCAGGAGTATGAGGGAAAAATTAGAGAACTAAGTGATACACTAAAAAGAAATAATATACGCATAATTGGTATCCCAGGGGAGGAAGAGAGAGGGAAAGGTGCTGAAGGGGTACTTGAAGAAATTATAGCTGAGAACTTCCCTGAACTGGGGAAGGAAAAAGGCATTGAAATCCAAGAGGCACAGAGAACTCCCATCAGATGTAACTTGAATCGATCTTCTGCACGACATATCATAGTGAAACTGGCAAAATACAAGGATAAAGAGAAAATTCTGAAAGCAGCAAGGGATAAACGTGCCCTCACATATAAAGGGACACCTATAAGACTCATGACTGATCTCTCTTTTGAAACTTGGCAGGCCAGAAAGGCTTGGCACGATATCATCAGTGTGCTAAACAGAAAAAATATGCAGCCGAGAATCCTTTATCCAGCAAGTCTGTCATTTAGAATAGAAGGAGAGATAAAGGTCTTCCCAAACAAACAAAAACTGAAGGAATTTGTCACCACGAAACCAGCCCTACAAGAGATCCTAAGGGGGATCCTGTGAGACAAAGTACCAGAGACATCACTACAAGCATAAAATATACAGACATCACAATGACTCTAAACCCGTAGCTTTCTATAATAACACTGAATGTAGATGGATTAAATGCGCCAACCAAAAGACATAGGGTATCAGAATGGATAAAAAAACAAGACCCATCTATTTGCTGTCTACAAGAGACTCATTTTAGATCTGAGGACACCTTTAGATTGAGAGTGAGGGGATGGAGAACTATTTATCATGCTACTGGAAGCCAAAAGAAAGCTGGAGTAGCCATACTTATATCAGACAAACTAGACTTTAAATTAAAGGCTGTAACAAGAGATGAAGAAGGGCATTATATAATAATTACAGGGTCTATCCATCAGGAAGAGGTAACAATTATAAATGTCTATGCGCCGAATACCGGAGCCCCCAAATATATAAAACAATTACTCATAAACATAAGCAACCTTATTGATAAGAATGTAGTAATTGCAGGGGACTTTAACACCCCACTTACAGAAATGGACAGATCATCTAGACACACAGTCAATAAAGAAACAAGGGCCCTGAATGATACACTGGATCAGATGGGCTTGACAGATATATTTAGAACTCTGCATCCCAAAGCAACAGAATATACTTTCTTCTCGAGTGCACATGGAACATTCTCCAAGATAGATCATATACTGGGTCACAAAACAGCCCTTCATAAGTTTACAAGAATTAATATTATACCATGCATACTTTCAGACCACAATGCTATGAAGCTTGAAATCAACCACAGGAAAAAGTCTGGAAAACCTCCAAAAGCATGGAGGTTAAAGAACACCCTACTAACGAATGAGTGGGTCAACCAGGCAATTAGAGAAGAAATTTAAAAATATATGGAAACAAACGAAAAAGAAAATACAACAATCCAAACGCTTTGGGATGCAGTGAAGGCAGTCCTGAGAGGAAAATACATTGCAATCCAGGCCTATCTCAAGAAACAAGAAAAATCCCAAATACAAAATCTAACAGCACACCTAAAGGAGATAGAAGCAGAACAGCAAAGACAGCCTAAACCCAGCAGAAGAAGAGAAATAATAAAGATCAGAGCAGAAATAAACAATATAGAATCTAAAAAAACTGTAGAGCAGATTAACGAAACCAAGAGTTGGTTTTTTGAAAAAATAAACAAAATTGACAAACCTCTAGCCAGGCTTCTCAAAAAGAAAAGGGAGATGACCCAAATAGATAAAATCATGAATGAAAATGGAATTATTACAACCAATCCCTCAGAGATACAAACAATTATCAGGGAATACTATGAAATATTATATGCCAACAAATTGGACAACCTGGAAGAAATGGACAAATTCC
The DNA here is from genome assembly GCF_023721935.1 of Panthera uncia. NCBI lineage: Eukaryota > Metazoa > Chordata > Mammalia > Carnivora > Felidae > Panthera > Panthera uncia. The sequence goes on along the minus strand of NW_026057578.1, from coordinate 78,683,611 downwards.
TAAACACCCATACTCTTCCAAAACTCAATCAGGAGGAAATAGAAAGCTTGAACAGACCCATAACCAGCGAAGAAATTGAATCGGTTATCAAAAATCTCCCAACAAATAAGAGTCCAGGACCAGACGGCTTCCCAGGGGAGTTCTACCAGACGTTTAAAGCAGAGATAATACCTATTCTTCTCAAGCTATTCCAAGAAATAGAAAGGGAAGGAAAACTTCCAGACTCATTCTATGAAGACAGTATTACTTTGATTCCTAAACCAGACAGAGACCCAGTAAAAAAAGAGAACTACAGGCCAATATCCCTGATGAATATGGATGCAAAAATTCTCAATAAGATACTAGCAAATCGAATTCAACAGCATATAAAAAGAATTATTCACCATGATCAAGTGGGATTCATTCCTGGGATGCAGGGCTGGTTCAACATTCGCAAATCAATCAACGTGATACATCACATTAACAAAAAAAAAAAAAGAGAAGAACCATATGACCCTGTCAATCGATGCAGAAAAGGCCTTTGACAAAATCCAGCACCCTTTCTTAATAAAAACCCTTGAGAAAGTCGGGATAGAAGGAACATACTTAAACATCATAAAAGCCATTTATGAAAAGCCCACAGCTAACATCATCTTCAATAGGGAAAAACTGAGAGCTTTTTCCCTGAGATCAGGAACACGACAGGGATGCCCACTCTCACCGCTGTTGTTTAACATAGTGTTGGAAGTTCTAGCATCAGCAATCAGACAACAAAAGGAAATCAAAGGCATCCAAATTGGCAAAGATGAAGTCAAGCTTTCGCTTTTTGCAGATGACATGATATTATACATGGAAAATCCGATAGACTCCACCAAAAGTCTGCTAGAACTGATACATGAATTCAGCAAAGTTGCAGGATACAAAATCAATGTACAGAAATCAGTTGCATTCTTATACACTAACAATGAAGCAACAGAAAGACAAATAAAGAAACTGATCCCATTCACAATTGCACCAAGAATCATAAAATACCTAGGAATAAATCTAACCAATGATGTAAAAGATCTGTATGCTGAAAACTATAGAAAGCTTATGAAGGTAATTGAAGAAGATATAAAGAAATGGAAAACATTCCGTGCTCATGGATTGGAAGAATAAATATTGTCAAAATGTCAATACTACCCAAAGCTATCTACACATTCAATGCAATCCCAATCAAAATTGCACCAGCATTCTTCTCGAAACTAGAACAAGCAATCCTAAAATTCATATGGAACCACAAAAGGCCCCGAATAGCCAAAGTAATTTTGAAGAAGAAGACCAAAGCAGGAGGCATCACAATCCCAGACTTTAGCCTCTACTACAAAGCTGTAATCATCAAGACAGCATGGTATTGGCACAAAAACAGACACATAGACCAATGGAATAGAATAGAAACCCCAGAACTAGACCCACAAACGTATGGCCAACTCATCTTTGACAAAGCAGGAAAGAACATCCAATGGAAAAAAGACAGTCTCTTTAACAAATGGTGCTGGGAGAACTGGACAGCAACATGCAGAAGGTTGAAACTAGACCACTCTCTGACACCATTCACAAAAATAAACTCAAAATGGATAAAGGACCTGAATGTGAGACAGGAAACCATCAAACCCTAGAGGAGAAAGCAGGAAGAGACCTCTCTGATCTCAGCCGTAGCAATCTCTTACTCGACACATCCCCAAAGGCAAGGGAATTAAAAGCAAAAATGAATTACTGGGACCTTATGAAGATAAAAAGCTTCTGCACAGCAAAGGAAACAACCAACAAAACTAAAAGGCAACCAACGGAATGGGAAAAGATATTTGCAAATGACATATCGGACAAAGGGCTAGTATCCAAAATCTATAAAGAGCTCACCAAACTCTACACCCGAAAAACAAATAACCCAGTGAAGAAATGGGCAGGAAACATGAATAGACACTTCTCTAAAGAAGACATCCGGATGGCCAACAGGCACATGAAAAGATGCTCAACGTCGCTCCTTATCAGGGAAATACAAATCAAAACCACACTCAGATATCACCTCACGCCAGTCAGAGTGGCCAAAATGAACAAATCAGGAGACTATAGATGCTGGAGAGGATGTGGAGAAACGGGAACCCTCTTGCACTGTTGGTGGGAATGCAAATTGGTGCAGCCACTCTGGAAAGCAGTGTGGAGGTTCCTCAGAAAATTAAAAATAGACCTACCCTATGTCCCAGAAATAGCACTGCTAGGAATTTATCCAAGGGATACAGGAGTACTGATGCATAGGGGCACTTGTACCCCAATGTTTATAGCAGCACTCTCAACAATAGCCAAATTATGGAAAGAGCCTAAATGTCCATCAACTGATGAATGGATAAAGAAATTGTGGTTTATATACACAATGGAATACTATGTGGCAATGAGAAAAAATGAAATATGGCCTTTTGAAGCAACGTGGATGGAACTGGAGAGTGTGATGCTAAGTGAAATAAGCCATACAGAGAAAGACAGATACCATATGGTTTCACTCTTATATGGATCTTGAGAAACATAACAGAAACCCAAGGGGGAGGGGAAGGAAAAAAAAAAAGAGGTTAGAGTGGGAGAGAGCCAAAGCATAAGAGACTGTTAAAAACTGAGAACAAACTGAGGGTTGATGGGGGGTGGGAGGGGGGGAGGGTGGGTGATGGATATTGAGGAGGGCACCTTTTGGGATGAGTACTGGGTGTTGTATGGAAACCAATTTGACAGTAAATTTCATATATTAAATAAATAAATAAATAAATATAAATAAATAAATAAATAAATAAATAAATAAATAAATAAAAGAAAGGAAAAAAAAGTTTCAAACTTTGGTTTTAGAATACCTTCATGTGCTCAAAAATTATTGAGGATGTCAAAAAGCTTTCATTTATGTGTTATATTTATTTATATGTAGCATTTAAATTAAAACTGAGAAATGTTAAAAATTTTTATATATTAATTTAGAAATAACTTTAATGAACCCATTAGATGTTAACATATTGTAACAAAAAACAATACAAAAAAACAAAAAAACAAAAAATAAGCGAGAATGGCATTATTTTATAGTTTTTAGAAATCTCTTTAATATCCAGGCAGCTGGATTCTCATATCTACTTTTGTATTCAATCTTTTGAGATACTGCAAATCACGTAGCCTCCGGAAAATGTCACTGTACACTTGTGAGAAAGCGAAAGTGAAAAAGGTAAACGTTCTATTATTATTAGGAAAAGAGTTTCAACTTTGGGGGCTCTCTGAAAGAGGGTAGAAGAATTCCAGGGTCCCCAGATCGTACTTAGAGAAGCACCACTATAACATTATGCTTTTGATGGCACAGAGGATAATACTGTGTGGCAAAACAGGAACACCAAAAACTCCAAATCAAAAAGTGATTCACAAGAGTCGGATTCTGAATTCTAATTCTAAGTCAGTTATATCTTAACCAATTTATTTTGCTTAAATTTTTTTTTATGTATACATAAGAGGGTTATATGATGAAAAAAATCCATGCTTGAATAAGTTTAAAAGAATTCATTCAATAGGTATAAAATAAAAATTCTATGTGATAAGAAAACCATTTATCATGGTTTTCTGGCAATGTTTTCCTTTCTTTTTGGTACATAAAATAATGGTATATCTTATAATTGATGGTGCCAGAGATTCAATTAAATACAGTAAATATTGTAAGGTCAAATCTGCATCATATTCCCCTCATGGGGAGAAATTCGGATGTTACTGGAATTTTTAACCACAAGTAACAGTGGGACTGAAGATATCAATTACAATGCAACTAAAATAGCTGAAGAAAATACTTTAAATGGGAAATATTTAACTTAGCATTACATATTTTCAGAATGATATTCCTAAAAAATGGAATAGTGAAATATCTTTGACTTATTCTTATAGTGAAATGTTCTGTTTTTATAGATAAATAATATTTTGATTTGGAAAGGTAATATTCTTTATCCTTCAATCTTCAAATTTGGATTTATTTGTAGGCTTAAAATATTATATCATAAACTTTAAATGAAGTTCAGGTATATTTTAGGTTTTTATATAATGGGAAATCACCTCTACCTTTACTCAGTTGTAGTATTTTAAAGTGGTCTGTAAATACAAAAAAATAGAATAATTATTTACTAAATATAGGTAATCACCATTCTAACTCACTTACCTGGACTGTTTTTGTGGAATGATCTGCATGATTGAAAGTGATTCTATCAGCATCTGGATCAGACTCTGTCTGCCTTAGGGAAGTACGTTTTTTCTTTGTAAGGTCTGCATCTCTGTTGTATGAGTATCCAAGTTTGGAAGTGGGAGATAAACTTGGTTTTTTGATAGGTGATTCAGGATCCGATCTGCATTCTAAGGGTCTGGAATTCTCTAATTTTTCCTTCTCCAAGTTATTACTGATGTCTAGAGTCTGAAGCTTTTGTTCCTCTGTCTCCTCACAAATAAAGGGTGGAGACACACCCTTCTTCTTATCACTAACGTATAAGTCACTTAATTCTAAAGTCTCTGCTTTCAGGAGTCTCTTCTTGCCTAACAAAACTTGTGCGTGGATTGAATCTGTATTGTAACATATTCCAGGGTCATCGGATCCTGAAGTCCTTCCAGAGCTCTGCTGGGACTTTTGGGGTTCTGTGTCACTTTTAGTCCTGCGACAGTAAGGGGAGGATGTGCTTGGACTAAGATGATCATCAGGAGTCTGATGTTCACTTTCTGACTCTCCAACCCCACTATCATTTACAAATACAGAGTCATCTTGCGACAAGAAGTCTACTGCTCCACTGGTAGGCTGCTGTATTTCAGGCTCCCGTTTCAGATCACTAAGTTCTGCATAGAATTTTTCTTGATCAACAGAACTATTTGTATCTGTTTCATAGTTTCCAACTTTATATGTGCTTTTACTGCTGTTCTCCTCTATCTGGACAACATTCAGTTCTTGGCCACTGAAATGTGCCCTGATTTGATAAAGATAAGTCATAACAGTCAGTTTGTCAGGAATTGCTAATAAAACCATATCAGAAGGTTCCAACAACCGGGAAATTCCTATGCTGGCAAATCCATCATATGCCTTTAAAGAAAGGAAAAACAAAGATATATTGAATAGTTCAAACAATCCACTCATTTTAAAAACAGCAAAAGAACAGATATTAACTAGATATACTGTGGTGATCATTTTACAATATATTGAATCATTATGTTATGCACCTGTAACTAATGTAATGTTATATGTCAATTGTGCTTTAATAATAAAGTTGTAAAAATAAAGCTTAGTTACCATAAGAAAAAGCAAATTTTTAAAGAATTTTGTTGTTGTTGTTGTTGTTGGAGGGTATATTACATTAGTAACATTAGTGCTACATGAAATAACAAAATTTCATGCCCAAAATTTGTAAAGGTGGGATAGATGCAAGAAAAAAGAAGTTTCTTAAATTAATACCAATTGAAATGTTCCCCAATAAATGAGTAAAAATGAGAATTAAAACAAAAAAAAAAACCCTTAGAATAATTTTTTATAAGGAACTAAGGTATAAAGAAATAATAATGAATCTGGAGCTTTACCATTCCCATCAATCTCTCGTTATCATGATCATGTAAATGCAGTGATTCGTGAAGAAAAAGTAGAGCTAGATATCCCCAAAGAAGGAAATCCTAGATTACCTGGTATAAAATACAAGTAAGTACTATTTAAGCCTAAGAACATAGTAACATTTTTAAATGCCCAATTAGGACTAATTTTCATAATGAGAAGAGTGATTGCATTTTCACTTCATCCATTTTGGAAAGAATGAAATGTTTTGAGTAGTACAACCTAGTTGAGAATGTGAGGTTGCATTGTATTATTTTTGTTAGCCTTTAAAATGACTGTGGCACATCAGGTTTTTCTAGTTTTGAAGAATCAAAGCTGTTTCTCAATTTACAATTAATTATTACTATCCTGAACTAACCCTTGAAAACAGCACTGTGTTGCTAGGAAGTATTAAAAATATGCCTAAAGGTTCAGATATACTCTTGGAAAAAGTAAGGACCCTCTAGTTGCACTCTCACTTTGGAATATAAAATGTCTAGTCTTTGTAACAACCTAGATGTAGGATCGTAACTCAAAGTTTTTCTTAAAATAAAGGTTAGGAAATTATGTAACAATTTAGAAGGAATTAGTCTTTTGCACTTACATGTTAAAGAGCATTTCTACCTTTGAATTTAATCCTCATCTCAAAGTCTTCCTGGAGTTTAATAAATGTTGTGGAATAAGTAAGAAAGAAAATGAAAAATAAATTGCAATATTAAAACCTCTTCAATTTTCACAGCACTATGTTTCATAATATAGGTACCTCAAAATATTTACTCAAGAGAATGGCTCAGTTGGTGTGCATGTTTAGGCCTGTTTGTTATTTTACATGTTTTAGGAAAATTAAAGTCATTTTCCTCCTCATGTGTCTTGACAACTTGATTGACAGACATCAATTGCAGACCATCACGAAAAGCACCACAGGCAGTATTCTAAACATTTCCCAATTATCTAAAACACTGACATACTGGTTAAGATCATATGTCACAGGTAAATACCTTTTTTATTCAGTACTTTTTACAGACCTGGGAAAATGATTAGCTTCCTTGTGGGGAAGCTCCTGCTGGTGTTTTGCTTTATGTAGCAATTCACTTTATGCACACTAACTGCACTAAAAAAACCATTTAAAAACAAACTGAGTTTCTTGTAAGCGAGGTCAAGACTTTATAAAGGAATCTTCCCCTAGGTTAACCTCTTTTGCTGTGGTCAATCACCTGTCTTTTCAGCTGTTTATGTGAGGACGGAAAAAAAGAGGTCTTTCAAAGAAAATGGTCGTATTCATTCCTAGATGTTATTTAATTGGTAAGGAGGAGTCATTGCCAGTTATATTATGCATCTGCATGGAACTTAAGACCCACGCATTGTTTCTTAGGCTGCTTTAAGTCCAATCAAGGGCAGATGAGGTTATCGGGAAGAATTGTGTGAAGCCGGAAATAAATCTGCAGGTAGTAGCTGATACTCAATGTAGATACCAGGTAGGAAGTTGCAAAGTGATGAAAAGCAAAGATTGTATGACAATTATTTATTCAATTGTGCAATGAATAGGACCATCTAAATTAAAATCCTTTCAAAAAGCCATGATTATCTACGCTAGAAGATCTAATCGAGAAAAAACGTAATAGGATATTCTTCTCTATGTAGTAATATGTAAACCCAAGGTATGCTCATCATTATTAAGTTCCTGAAAAAATAATGTAAAGAAGTGTGACCTAAACCTTAAGGCAAATCTCCATACTCTTAAAAATAGATAGCCAGGTAAAATCAACAATGTTTCCTTTTCAAAATTTCAAACAGTAATTTAAAAGCTTCACTTTACAAAAATAATAATGCTCTATTTTATGCTTTTATCTGCATTTAAATTAGCTTAGTATTTTATTCCAATGCAAAAAAATGCAGGCATAGAACTATCATACAAGCTCTCCTAAATTATACAAGAAATAATTCACAAGAATGACTTACTCTGTAGCATACCTACCACAGATGTGATTTCTATAAGGAAAAATACACTGATATTTTAAGATTACCTTTTTTGGTGGCATATTTCAATTAAAAAACCTAACAGTTTTAAAATGTATTTCTCTAGGGCCATCATCAGGCATTTGTAAAGGTTTTTTTAATGACAATACAAATTTTTGGGTTTAGAGGGCAATAAAAGTAAAAAATTGTTGAATTAAATTCTCATCTGTTAACTGAATTTCTATCAAGATTCCATTTATGGACTTTTTAGCACTCATTGGTGGTTTTAATTGTTTAATTTAAAGTAGACTGAAAACTTTAGACCAGATCACTTTGTCCTATGAATCCTTTTGGCAATACGCCCTTTTCAGAATAATGCTGTATGTTTATAAAATACATAGGATTACAGAAGAAACCAGTTACATGAAAAATAAAACCATAAAAATATTAGTAAGACTGAATTTGAGAAACAGCAATACGTATACTTTTGGTGAATGTATTAACAACTGTAATTGTGAAGAAGTGATGAGCTTAAAAGATATGTGAAGGTATTACAACTGCAACTGCAAGGTGATACCAAAATATCTGAGATTCTTAAGGTGATAAAGTCTTAGGCATGGCTAATGCTAAAGTGGTGTGTTGCCAAAATTCATAATTAAAGGAAATGCTAAATTTCACTTAAAGAATTAAGAAAATAAAATACATTTTCCCCCTAGTCATTTTCAAGAACCCCCTGAATTCTGTCCATAGCTCCCACATTAAGAACTCCTATTCTAAGACAACAATGTATTTCATTAACTTTTCAGCTGAAGAATTCAATTCAGTATAAAAAACAGAGTACTTACTGTGTGTTGAGTTAGTGCTTCCCTCCTTTCTCATGTCACAGTGCACATACATGTTATAATATTGTACTGTGCACTGGGGTAAATAGTTAAGTTAGCCTGCAACCACAGTCAGCTAGCCCAGCAGCCTCTGGGCAACTCAGCCCCACATAGCTACCCTGACGGCCAAAAGAATCAATATCCCCCTGCACAGTAATTAGGAAGCTCTGCCCTCAGTATGCTAATTAATTATGTGGAAAAACTATACAGTTTACCAGAAAGTGAAAAAAAACAAAAATAAAAACCAAAACCCAATGTTCGTATCTTTTTGCTTCTAGGAACATATGCTTGCTTTCTTGCATACCTGCCCTCATTCCCTCCCAACATATTTTTCTAAACTCATAATCATTTATGGTACAAGAGCTTTGGGTGCACTTTTTAAAAGCTAAATCTCGAATAAAAACAGTATGCTTTAACAAATATTTAACAGTGAATGAAGTCCACACATATATTGAAATCTGATGCCAGTCTGGCACTTGTGATCTTTAAAGGCCATGACAACCTAGGGTAAGACAACCTAGAGTAAACTATGCATCCTAATTTGCACTGCAAGGAGCAGACTATCTTCTTTCTGTGAGCTGCAGTTATGACCTTACAACACAACCTCACTTTCCCTAAATCAATAAAAGCTGCAGAAGAGCCAAACTGGAAACTATGTATTTTTTTCCTTGGCAATTCTTACCTTTTTGTTGTTCTCTTTAATATCTTGAGGATTCAGAGACTTGTAGTCACTGGGGGAGAAAAAGGCACCGTAAGTACATACAGTATTTGATAAAAACAGCTGCTTAAAAAAAAACTTGAATCTAAAAATTTGACATTCAATAATACCAAAGAGTAACTAGCAATTTCACAGCAGTTCAATCAACAAAACTAATAGTGTGGAAAAGTAAGTAAGTAAGTAAGTAAGTAAGTAAGTAAGTAAATAAATGAATGAATGAATGAATACAGTGATTACATGTTTCATTGCCTGAAGCTTTCCATCTAAAAGAGAAGTTAAGGCAGGGCACCAGAGACCCATCTTGACAACCAAATTTACCATGAGGTAATCCCTTGTTGTCAATGTACAAAGAGCTATGGGCTAATATGTCTCATCTCATTTTAACAGTAACACAATTTTCATAATAATTAAAAAAAATTTTTTTAATGTTTATTTATTTTAGAGACAGAGAGACAAAGCACAGGTGGGGAGGGACAGAGAGAGCCGGAGACAGAATCTGAAGCAGGCTTCAGGCTCTGAGCTGTCAGCACAGAGCCCGATGTGGGGCTCAAACCCATGAGATCATGAGATCATGACCTGAGCCGAAGTCGGACACTCAACCGACTGAGCCACCCAGGTGCCCCTCATAATAATTTAAAGTCAGTTATTTGTATGAGATTAAGAAGAAAAAACTTTTTTTTTTTTTTTTAAGAGAAGATAGGTTTTAGGCATCAAGAAGGGAGAACTTTTCTTTTTGGCACCCATTTCTTTTCTCAAAAAGCAAAAGGTGTGAGTAATAAGGAAAACAAAGTCAACTGTTTCAGGACATGCGTTAATGAAGTTATTTATGTTTGGGGTGCCTGGGTGGCTGAGTCGGTTAAGCATCCAACTCTTGATTTCAGCTCAGGTCATGATCTCACGGTTCTTGAGTCTGGGCCCCACACTGGGTTCTGCACTGACATTGTGGAGCCTGCTTGGGATTCTCCCTCTCCCTCTCTGTGCACATGGGCACACAAAAAAATAAATAAACTTAAAAAAAGAGAGAAGTTATTTAGGTTTTTAAAGAAACTATTATTTACAAAACAATTTATAGGGAATGGAAAATGTTCTACTTACATTAAATCTGGTCTAAAGTGGTGTAATATTGCACAAAAAGATAAACCGTTTCTCCATGATGTAGTAAAATTGGTGATTTTCACTCCCCGGTAGTTTTTTGTAACTTCTTTACACCATACAAGCAATGACTGACTAGCATTTGGCTTTCGCCCCAAAACAGGACTTGGTATAGGACTTGGCTAGAAAAAAAGAAAAAGAGAAAAACATTAAAATAATTTAATGAAAGATGAAAATTAACATTAATTGACCTAAGTAGATCATTTAAACCCTTTGATGTCAGTTTAGGTCCTTCAAAAATGTCAATTCAAGACAAATTAAACCTCCAAGAAGGAGACATGAATCTTAAGTTATTATCTTCAGTTTTAGCCTATGGCATTTGCCTGACAAGGATGTAGATATGCAAGATTTTAAACTCATACATAAGAACAAGCCAAGAGCTACACTGATGGAAACATTATATTGAAGTATTTAAATACTTAAGTCTGAATATCTGTGTAACTCTTATACCCTAAAAAATTTTCCTCAAATACAATCATGGATAAATATAGTTCCTTTTTGACTAGATTAAAAATAATGTATTTTGAAATCTAACTGTAGCACAAATTGTTAGCAGTGGAAAGACCAAGATCCTATTAAGTTTTTTTTTAATACAGTAATCATATTTTTGATAGCACAATGGTAATCATACTCAAACATATTTCTTATATAAATTTTATGATGGCAAAACAGATTTAGAGTTATTAGCAACAGTCAGGTATTGGTAGCAACAGCACACAACAGTGTGTAATTTGGATTTACTCAAAATATCTTCTAATTATCACTGATAGTTACTTTTGTAGGTTAGTTAGGGGTGTGTGTGTGTGTGTGTGTGTGTGTGTGTGTGTGGCTAAATCTTAAGCATATACTTGGTTTTTCCCTTGTTTATATATTTAAAACAATGATGACAAAAAAAAAACTACATAAGATTTTTATCCTAAACTTTTATTATTCTTAAAACCATGTCACTTTCTTTTACTGAATAACAACCACATTTTGTGATAGTAATTGTAAGGCTGGTACAATTGAAAACCATAAAGAAAACTACAATAGGCTTCTGGACTTTAAATTTTGCTATCAGTTAAGAGTGCTGATGATAAACATAAAATAGGGCCCTCTAAAATAAGGTGAAAGGAGGATTATTATTTACCCCTAATATCACTTAAGTTTAACATGCAAACCATTCTCGCTACAAAGCTTACTTAAGAAAGACCAATGATGCCCCCACTTGACAAAAGCATGTTAGTGCCAAAAAATTAAAATCATCAACTCCAAATTGAGATTATACATTCACTGCTCCTGTGAAAAGACTAAGAAACACTAAGGATGTAATTTCTTATTTTTATTATATTTTTATTAACTGCCTTATTAACAAATTCTTATATAAAGCAACCTTACAAAGGGCTGTTCATTAAGTAATCACCTATACAAAGTAAATGTGAAAAATTCACAAGCCAAAAAATTCAATAAATTTAGGTTCAATTCTACTTATTATGAAGAAGTAGGTAAAAATGGAATTCCTAATGTAATAAAGTATTTACTTTAGAATAAATAATAGTTCTTTTAATAACTTCAATTTGACATGTATAAAAATGAATATTAAATATCTTTTTATCTGATGGTTACTTTGCACTGTGATTTTCAAATAGTTCTAGTCACTTAACCTGAAATAGAGTGGAGAATGGTCCATGGATGAGGTAGGGGGATCAATGAACTGGGTACAAACACATTTTTTTCTTAGATTTCCTATTATTTAAAGGATTGTCTTTATTAAAATGTTTTTCTGTATCAAATTATACTACTAAGACATTGATTCAATTACAGCTTGAGTAATAGGTACATGGGCCAGATAATCTGCAAATGTCATTACAATGATTCATTCCAATCATCATTAGCACGTAGACAGGTAATGTACAAAAGTCATTATCATTGGGGCGCCTGGGTGGCTCAGTCGGTTAAGCGGCCGACTTCGGCTCAGGTCATGATCTCGCGGTCTGTGAGTTCGAGCCCCGCGTCGGGCTCTGTGCTGACAGCTCAGAGCCTGGAACCTGTTTCAGAGTCTGTGTCTCCCTCTCTCTGACCCTCCCCCGTTCATGCTCTGTCTCTCTCTGTCTCAAAAATAAATAAACATTAAAAAAAAAAAAGTCATTATCATTATGTTACAATCCAGAGTGGCTTTCTGTAAGAATTAGGGAAAACACACAATGTCATTATGATTATAAACATATCCTTGTTTCTAAGAAGGCTCAATATGAAAAGGCTAGAAGAACTAAGCTAAACTTTGGATTTACCCTAACACAACAAAACCCTTGAATTAAACATATCTTACAGATGCTTGCTGCACTGCCAAGAAAAAGAAGTCATATGTAATTGAAGAAACTTTGATGAAATTACAAGCCCTATAACTGGTCATATTGGTTGCAGAGAAATAAAACTGAAGTAGAAGCACTGTACAATAAATCATCCACTTTAGAACGGCTGATCTTTCATCTAATATTTTGCAGAGGGTTACAAATAAATAAGCAGTTAAATAATTTCAAAGCTTTCAGGATATGAATGAATGTCATTTCTTGTTTCTTGCTATAGCTGGCTCCTGATGTGGCAGGTTAATTTATTTCTCTGTCTCTGTTTCCTCATCTACAAAATGGGGATTGTAATGGTACCTAGTGTACATAGTGTCATTATAGTAAGAGGACTGCCTCTCCCTCCTCCCATCCATTATTGCTCATTACCACTCTCTCCCTTGATTATTCTGAACCGTATCAACCTCTTTTCTGTTCCTTGGATATCCAAGACATGGTCCACCTTTGCATCTTTGTACAGATTGTTCCATTTACCTGGATGTTCTCCTGTCAGATATCTGCATGATTAACTCCAATGCAACCATTTTCATTATGCCTGTTATGACAACCCTATTTAATAATGCAACCCATCTCCATCATTCAACCTCAACCCCACACTCCTGACTACCTTACCTTGCTCTGTTTTTTCGATAGTACTTACCATCCTATGGTCCATATACTTTATTTTGGTTATTACCAAAATACGCTTATTGGTCATGCTTACTGCTTATTACTTTGTCCATTCTCACTAAATATAAGGTCTGTGAAGACAGGGGTCTATGTTTGTTTCATTAACTTATCCTAAGAGTCAGCAGGCACTCAATAAATGCTGCTAAATAAACAGATGCAGGCAAAACACTTGGCAAAATGTATGGCACATAGAAACAACTCCATAAATGTTAATTACAACTATTATTACTACTACCAATACATTATCAGCACTTGAATTCCTATTTTTGAGGGTCTCTTGGAAACTTAAAAGGCCATGAATTCTTCAAGATTAGTGAAAAATATTTTTGCAAACAAAGCTTTAGCTGGAAGATAATCTTGATACTTTATGTACAAAACGGAGCACTTGGAATTCTTGGCAATGTATCTACTTTTATGAGTTTGGTGCAAAAAGCAGCTCTGAGTGACTTTAATTTAATGCTTTCCAAAGAAAGGAAAACATCAAAATCTGGTCATTAATGGTAGAACCAAACTATCAGATGCTGGAACAACTCTTTTTAAAAGTTCTTTATTTATGCAGTGACCAGATGTATGAGAAGACATCTTCATTTAACATACTGGGAAAGTAAACCACAGATATTACAGTTATATTTGTTATGTACAAGAGAGGAAATTTCTAAAAGCCATTCTTATAACTTTATGATCAGATTAATCAGAATCTGACTGATTTTGAAGAACTGATCTGCTTCATTAGGTGATCCTTCCATTTCTCTCTAAATCAAGCTACTATATGGATGCAATGGTACCAATCTCAGCTTAACTAAGAACTACAAATAGATGCCAATCATCATGATTATAGAGCCAATTTGAAGACATTACTGTGGAGAGGAAATAGGACTTGAAACCGTTGTTTCACTTAACAGTTCTGTGTTCTAGTATAATTTTAATGCATTGTTTCTGTTAACATAGCATTTTACATATTAAAGATAATAAGGCCACCTAGTTACTCTTTCTATCAATGGCAAGAGGATTGCTTTCAGAAAACCTAGTCAAATAACTTGTTACAAAATTTCCTAAATTTTAATAGCTGTAAGAAATTTCAATTCCATTTTTTCTGCTCTACCCCTCTCACTATAGTTGCTTTCTCTTTGCTCTTTCCTCTTCTTCCACTGATACAAGCACATATATATTCCTCTAGGTATTGCTCTAAATAGTTTTTTCTCTTTCCACACTTTGAGCTGATTCACTCCCAGGATTTCAACTATCACTTCCATGCAGATGATTCCCAAATATACATTTATAGTTCAAACTATCTCAAGTTGACATTTCCAGCTGGCCGTCCTTCCTGCCATATAAAATTCAAACTCAATATGTTCAAAACCATAATTATAATCTTTCCTTACAACCTGCTTCATTTTCATTATGTTTACAAATGATACTGCTATTGTCCCAATTATCTAGACTTTTAATCTCAGAATCAGCTTTGACCTCTTCCTTCTCCAATCATCCCTTATTAATATAAGTTAATTCATGGGAAATTTTGATCCTATTGCTATAACCTATCTTCTTTTGTCTAGCTATTGCAAAATCTTGCTAATAGGTCTTCTGTTTTTCAAAATTCCCCTTTATCTGATTCATTGCCATAGCAACAAACTTCTTAAAGCACAGGTCAAAGTATCTAATGACTGTTAAACACACAAAATGACATCAAAATACTTTTGAGAAGTGAATCCCAAATCTCTTTCAATGTATCTACTCTCCAGGATGATTATTCTCTAGAATCACTATGCTCTCCTCCCTAGTCCCAGCTCCCCTACTTCCTGTCTTTGATCATACAGATTGTCACCTCACTTTGGAGTATCTTCTGTCCCAAGTACAACTGCTACAATTCCACTTTAACTTCAAGATAATTGCACAAGAGGGGCACCAGGGTGGCTCAGTCAGTTAAGTGTCTGACTCTTAATTTTGGCTCAGGTCATGATCTCCCAGTTCGTGAGTTCAAGCCCCACATCAGGTTCTGTGCTGACAGTGCGGAGTCTGCTTGGGATTCTCTCTCTCCCTCTTTCTCTGCCCCTCCCTGGCTTGTGCTTTCCCTCTCTCTCAAAATAAATAAGTAAACTTTAAAAATATGTTTTTTTTTTAAAAAAAGATTATTGCACATGAAATCTCTCCAACTCCAGTCAGTAGGAATTTTCAATATTCCTTTGACTCTCATATAGAATTTTTCTTACAATATGTTATTTCTTCCCTCTACAAAAAGACTTAATTCTTCATTAATCCATACAGTATATTCTGAGCATTTACTATGTCCCACAGGCAATGTTAAAATCTTTACATGGATTAGCTCACTTAATCTTCACAACTCCTTTGAGTTAAGTGCTATTATTCCCAATTTCAGTTGAGGAAACTTAAGTCACACAGCTAAAAAGTAAAGGAGTTAGGATCTATACCAAGGTGTTCCCACTCCAGAGCCTGTGCTCTTATCCAACATGCATTTCACATTTCAAGATAATGCAGCTTTAGGACCTCAGCAGAAACTGTAAGTTTCTTGAGACTAGTAGTTGCCTTAGTTTACTTCTTACCTTTTTCAGAGCTTAGTGACTGACTGCCCAGTGTATATTAAGTTAATTGATTCTAAAAAGGCAATTGATCCAAAAATTTTAAGCTTTAGGAGTACTTAGTTGATAAAACCCTTTGTCCATTCTTTGGATTTTATTTACTTATTTAAAAAAAAATTTTTTTTTATGTTTGGGCGCCTGGGTGGCTCACTTGGTTAAGCATCCGACTTTGGCTCAGGTCATGATCTCACTGTTTGTGGGTTCGAGCCCCGCATCCGGCTTGGTGCCGACAGCTCAGAGCCTGTTTCAGATTCTGTGTCTCCCTCGCTCTCTGCCCCTCCCCCACTTGCGCTCTGTCTCCATCTCAAAAATTAAAAAAACATTAAAAAAAATTTAAAAAAAATTATGTTTGTTTATTTTTGAGAGAGAGAGAGAGAGAGAGAGAGAGAGAGAGGGAGAGAGAGGGAGAGAGAGAGAGAGAGAACGAGCGAGGGAGAGGCAGAGAGAGAAGGAGACACAGAATCCGAAGCAGGCTCTAGGCTCTGAGCTGTCTGCACAGAGCCTGATGCTGGGCTGGAACCCAAGACCGTGAGATCATGACTTAAGCTGAAGTCGGACTCTCAACCGACTGAGCCACCCAGGCGCCCGCCCCTCTTTGGATTTTAGAGTATTGGTTAGAAGTAGAACTAGAAGTAGAACTGTCAGTCCACAGCAGTGAAATATATACTACTATTGCTAAAACTGTAGGACATTTTTGTCTCCCTATTGCTGATTCTGGGAGTCTTCCCCCAATTATTACAAATTTTCAAAAACAATTGAGGAAACTGTGGATAAACCTTACAATTTGGGGAGCACAAAACAAAAGCAGTGGTGAGAACAGTAACACTTGTATTTGCACCGTTAATTCTTCTTCAAAGTGTTTCATTTAAATAACTTCATTTTATTCTCATAGAGAAATTGAGGTATTATTTTACTTCTAGACAATCTGAAAGATTATGCTGTAATTAAATTAATATTGGGAGGAACTTGTGCTTATATTAAAGGACTACCATCTGAACACAATTTTTGGTTGCTGGTTTTTGTTTTTTTTTAGTTTATTTATTTTTGACAGTGTGAGCATGAGCTGGGGAGGAGCAGAGAGAGAGGGAGACACAGAATCCGAAGCAGGCTCCAGGCTCCAAGCTGTCAGCACAGACCCTGATGCGGGGCTCGAACTCAAGAACTGTGAGATCATGACCTGAGCCGAAGTCGGACGCCCAACTGACTGAGCCACCCAGGTGCCCCAACTGGTTTTTTTTTTTTTTAAGTTTATTTATTTATTTTTGAGACAGAGAGCAAGAGTGTGAGTGGGGGAAGGGCAGAGAGAGAGGGAGACAGAGAATCTCAAGTAGGCTCTTGAGTTGTCAACCAAGAGCCTGACGTGGGCCTCAAACTCAAGAATGGTGAAATCATGACCTGAGTTGAAATCAAGAATTGGACCCTTAACCAACTGAGCCACCCAGGCGACCCTGAACACAATTTTTAAAAAGCTGAACAAAATGTTAGAAAACATTCTAAGATACATCAAACAACTATCCTCAAATCAAGATCTTGGACAGACTAGGTAACTGGAGAGTGAGCAAAGCTCTCACAGCTGCTTTTGTAATGGTTGCTCTGCAAGAGTGAACTGAGGGGCAGAGCTGCACTTTTGGTAGACTCCCAAATAGCAATATGCACCCCTCAACCCTCAAAAGTAGAAAAAATAAAATAAAATGGGAACAAAAAATAGTGAAATTGGAAATACGCATACAATACAAAGGATCAACAAAGCCAAAAGTTGCTTCTTTGAAATGACAAAATCAAACCTCTGATATGACTGAACAAGAAAAAAAAAAAGAAGAAAGCAAATTCCTAGAAAAGCATAGCTAGAAGAGACAGAAAGCCTGGATAGTTCTTGTTGCTATTGAAGAAACTGAATTTGTAATTGAAATCCTTCCTATAAACAAAATTTCAGGTGGTTTTATTGATAAGTTCCACCAAACATTCAAGGAAGAAATATGTCCAACATTACACTTATTCTTCCAGAGAATAGGAAAAATGAGTTTATTCTCCAACTCATTTCATGATCCTAGCAAACCCTGATACCAAAACTCAATAGAAAAAGAAAAAATTACAGGAAAACCTGTCATGAATATAGAGGCAAAAGTGTTAATAAAAATATTAGCATGTTGAACCTAGCAATTTATAATTGAACAAACTGGACAATTAACCAAGGAATGCACATTTGACTTAACATTAGCAAACCTATTGAGGTAACTTGCCAAATTAACAGATGATAGGGGAAACTGTGTAGATATAATCATCTAAATAGATACAGAAAAACATTTAACAAAATGTAATGTCCATTTATATTCTATAAAATAGTCCTAGCAAATTGATAGTAACAAGATTCCTTAACTTGTAGAATCTTCAGCAACTATCTCAATGATGAAATATTTAAGATTTTTCCTTTGAGAGTGGGGATCTACCACCACTTTTATTTACCATTGTTTTGGAGGTCTTAGCTAGTTTTAAGGCCAGAAAGAGATATAATGTTGTAAATACTGGAAAAGAATCAAAATGGTAAAAGTGACATTATTTGCAAATAATATAATTAAGTACATAGAAAATCCAAAAGAACCTATAGATAATTTATTAGGATGAATATGAGAATTTAAGGAGGTTGCTGTGTACAAAAAACAATGTACAAAACTAACTGCATTCCTATACACCAACAAAAGCAGTTAGAAATTAAAAATTTTAAGACCATTCACAGTGGCATAAAAAAATTACTAAGGAATAAATCTACAAATAATGTGCATGAGTCTAACTAAAAAACTATCAAGATTTACTGTGAGAAAATACAGGAATCTTAAAGAGGTAAAGAAATATACCATATCCATGGATTAGAAGACACAATTTATAAAGACACCAATTATTTCCAGGGAGAAAGGGTTAACCAAAAGATCTAAGACCTTTATGAGGAAATGACCTCGAGTTTACCTTCCAGCAATGTTCCCACAGAAATATATTGGATGAACATCAACGTGAAAGGTCAAGTTTGTTACCAGGCAACATTACTTATTGTAAAAATGACCCCGGCTTGGTGAACTGCATCTACACTTGGAAGCCTGTCAATAAACTATAAATGCCTATTGAAAAATAAAGGCCACAGCTTCCTTGTGCTTACAGTGATTCTGGCACTTAAATGTGTCCCTCGAGGGATCTAATGGTTAAACATACAGGTGTACAAGAGTATGTATCTTATAAACCAGAGTGGTCCACACTTACCCATCTTGCAACTGAACAATTCACGGGGAGTTGAACTATGGCACTGCATACCTGATGCTATAATGCTTACATACTGCATTTCTTTGCCTTCTATAAAGCTAAGTAACCTAGTGCCAAGTTATTTTATACACACCCATACACAAAGGGCTTATAATCAGAATGAAAATCTGCTCTATCACATTATTAAGAGAACTGCAAAAGACACTACTACATACTTCCCTCCCAGGAAGGCTAAAGGTAAAAACTCTTTTAATTAAAAGGAAATTAATATTTTAATGAAATTAAAAATATCAAGTGTTGACAAGAATGTGGAGCAAAGGGAACTTATACAGAGCTCACGGGAAAACTCTGGCATCATCTATTATGATAAATCTGAAGATGTGCATATGCTATGACCCAGCAATCCTAGGTTTATAACCTACAGAAACTCATGGTTATACAAGATAGAACACATGTTCAAAAATGTTCACAGCATTTTTGCACTGTCACAGCAGCACTGTTTACAATTTCCCATATGTGAAAATAATTCTAATATTAGAATTATATATGTTGTTGGTGACAACAATAAAATAGATCTTAAAATTGTGATCTGTTCAGATAGTGAAATAACACCACACACACACACACACACACACACACACACACGCAGAGAGAGACAGACAGAAAGAAGGGAGGGAGAGGAGAGAGATTGAGAGAAGTACAGAAAACATTTAATCCTAAAATATACTACTGACAAAAGAAAACAGGTACAAAATCATATATATATATACCAGGTGATTCCATTTATATAAAATGAAAAACCAGTCAAACCTAACATTATATTATTCAAGGATTTGTAGTTAAAATTTCTGGAGTGATTTCAAAGATCTAATTCTTTTGGTGTTTACATAGATGTTCACTTAAAATAATTTTCTTAAGCTGCATATATGTTTTATGCACTTTTTTTGTATATATTTTATATACATTTCTGTTTCACAGCAAAAATGTTTAAGAAAAATATTGGAATTGCTGGTTTAAAAATAATGAAGTAAAGATGGTGGTTTCCCCATGCAATCTGAAAATCACCTGAAGGTAACAAGGATAATGAGAAACAAAAGTAAACCTTTATCAGCCTGAAGTAGGAGACATATGGAACCCTGACTACAATATATGGGGATGTTCTAACAATAAATTAATAAACAAATTTCCCAAATTACCAGAAGAATCAATTATAAATAAAACAAGGAAAACATAACTCATATAGTGCAAAAAAAATTTAAAAGAAAGCATAATTATAAAATAGGATTTCAGAACCAGGACAGAACCAGATAGATAATTATATATCTAATAATTACATACAATAGAGACAGTAGAAATAGGCCCACATACAATAGCAGGGGAGAGAAGGTTGACCTTAAGGACTTGTGTGAAAAGACTGGTGGTGATATTAACAAATATTACTCTTCTTATATGTGTAATCAAATATGACAACATTTGGAAGATCTGCAGGACTTGGGGAATCAATATTGTCCAGTGAACAAAACACATAATATTACAAAACCATGCATCAACAAAATATCCATTTGAAAATGCAAGATAAACCAAGGTATGATTTCAGATTCTGCATGTCAAATAAAAAAAAACTATCACTTGTGAGTTTTCAGGTAGTATCAAAGAAGACAATCTATAATTATTTGAAAAGTCTATTAAAATTATCTTTATTTTTCCAACTGTAAGTGTGAACATCAGATTTTCTTTATATACTTCAACCAAATAGCATATTTACAACAGATTAAATACTGAAGCTATCTCTACTAAGCCAGTCATTAGAGTGTGGCAAAAGTGGAAAAAATTTCATTCTTTTTACTAAATTGTTTTTGTTTTGGAAAATATAGTCATTTTTCCAAAAAAAATGTTATTTATGTATGTAATTGTTTATTATTTTTATTTTATTTGAGAAAGTGTACATGAGAGAGCATGCATGTGAGAGAGGGAAGGGCAGAGGGAGAGGGAACAAGAGAATCTCAATCAGGCTCCATGCCCAGCACCGAGCCTGACACAGGGGTCAATCTCACGACCATGAGAACATGACCTGAGCTGAAATCAAGAGTGGGACGCTTAACCAACTGAGACACTTATACACCCTATTATTATTATTTTAAATGAATTAATATACTTTTTAATTTTCTCATTTTTAATTTCTAATATTATAAGTATCAATAGGTATAGCTCACATAAAAATTCTTTGGGGCCCTGAATAACTTAAAACATTTTTATTATAGTAAAGTACACATAATTTAGTTTGTACCATCTTAACCAGTTTTATACATTTTTAAGAATGTTTATTTTTTAAAAAAAAATTTTTTTTAAGTTTATTTATTTTTGAGACAGAGAGAGACAGAGCATGAACGGGGGAGGGGCAGAGAGAGAGGGAGACACAGAATCGGAAGCAGGCTCCAGGCTCTGAGCCATCAGCCCAGAGCCTGACGCGGGGCTCGAACTCACGGACCGCGAGATCGTGACCTGAGCCGAAGTCGGACGCTTAACCGACTGAGCCACCCAGGCGCCCCAAGAATGTTTATTTTTGAGAGAGAGAGAAAGTGGGGAAGGGGCAGAAAGAAAGGGAGACAGAGGATTCATAGCAGGCTCCACATGGTCAGCACAGAGCCTGACACAGGGCTTGAACTCATGAACCATGAGATCATGACCTAAGCTGAAGTTGGATGCCTAACCAAATGAGCCACCCAGGAGCCCCATCTTAACCATTTTTAAATGCACAGTTCAGTGGTATTAAGTACATTCCCTATTGTTGTGCAACCATCATGACTGTCCATCTCCAGAACACATATCTTGCAAAACTGAAACTCTATACCCATTGAACAGTAATTTCCCATTTCTGCTTTCCCACAGCCTCCAGCAACAATTCTACTTTCTGTATGATAGAACTGTTGTTACATAAGATACCTTATGTAAGTGTAATCACATGTATTTATCATTTTGTGACTGGCTTATTTCACTTAGCATAATATCCTCAGGGTTCACTGATGTTATAGCTTATGTCAGAATTTCCTTCCTTTTCAAAGCTAAACAATATTCCACTGTGTGTGTGTGTGTGTGTGTGTGTGTGTGTGTATATATATATATCTATCACATTTTGTTTATCCGTTCATCTGTTGATGGACACATGGGTTGCTTCCATGTTTCAGCTACTGTGAATAATGCTGACTATAAATGTAACTATACAAATATCTCTTTAAGATCCTGCTTTCAAGTCTTTTAGATATACATCCAGAAGTGAAATTGCTGGATCATATGGTAATTCTATTTTAAATGTTGTGAGGAACATCTATAGTGTTTTCCATAGTGGCTGAACCATTTTATATTCCCACCAGTGGTGCACAAGAGTCTCAATTTCTCCACATCCTCACCAACACTTGTTATTTTCTTTTCCTTCCTTTCCTTTTTGTTTTTCTTTTGATAGTAGTCACCCTAATGAATGTGAAGTGGTATCTCACTGTGATTTTGATTTACATTTCTCTAATGACTAGGGATTTTCAGCATCTTTTCACATGCTTATTGGCCATTCATATATTTTCTTTGGTGAAATGTCTATTCAAGTTCTTTGTTCATTTGCTTTTTGTTGTTGACTTTTAGGAGTTCTCTCTATACTCTGAATATTAGTTCTTCATCAGACATATAACTTGGAAATATCTTCTCATATTATGCAGGTTGCCTTTTACTCTGTTGATTGTGTCCTTTCATGAATATAAGTTTTAAATTTTCATGAAGTCCATTTGCCTATATTTTTTTGGTTACTTGTACCTTGGGTCTTACATCCAAGAATTCATTCTCAAATCCAAACTTGTGAAGCTTCTGCCCTATATTCTCGTATAAGAGTTTTATAGTTTTAGTTCATACATTCAGGTTTTTGATCCATTTTGAATCAATTTTGTACAAGGTGCTAGGTAAGGACCCAATTCCATTCTTTTGCAAGTAGATATCCAGTTTTCCCAGAACCATTTGTTGAAAAGACTGTACTGTCCCCACTGAATGGACTTGGCACCCTTCTTGAAAACCATTTGACCATATATGCAAGGGTTTATATCTGAGCTCTCTATTCTACTGCCCTATATGTCTGTCTTTATGTCAGGACCACATTGTTTTGATCACTGTAGCTTTGTAGTAAGTTTGAAATCAGGAAGGTGAGCCCTCCAAAACTGTTCTTTTTCAAGATTGTTTGGCTATTTGGGATACCCTAAGATTCCATATGAACTTTAGAATGGATTTTTCTATTTTTGCTTTTTTAGGATTTTATTGGGGATTGCATTAAATCTATAGGTCACTTTGGGTGGTATTGACATCTTAACAATATTAAGTCTTCCAATCCATAGACATCTGTTAAACATAGCCATTTGTTCGTGTCTTCTTTATTTCATCATTGTTTCCTACTTTTCAGTTCACAAGTCTTTCACTTCCTTAGTTAATCCCTAAGTATTTTATCCTTCTGATATGACTGTAAATGGAATTGTTTTCTTAACTTACTTTTCATACTGTTCATTGTTAGAGATACAACGCAACTTATTTTTGTGAAGACTCTGTAACCTTTGCCAAACCATCTATTCTAGCAATATTTTTTGTGTGGAATCTTTTGAGGTTTTCTATATATAAGATCATAATCATCTATGCAGAGGAATAGTTTTACTTCTTCCATTCTAATTTTGATGGCTTTTGTTTCTTTTTCTTGCCTAACTGCTCCAACTAGGACTTCCAGTGTTACACTGAATAGAAGTGGAGACAGTAAGCACCCTTGCTTTGTTCCTGATATTAGAGTAAAAGCTTTTAATCTTTCATCACTGAGTATGATATTAACTGTGAGTTTTTCATATATGGCTTTTATTACCTTGAGATAGCTCCCATGTATTCCTACTTTGTTGTTTTTTTTTTTTTATCATGAAAACGTATTGAATGTTATTATTTACTTTTTCTACATTTATTGAGATAATCATGCAGTTTCTATCCTTTACCTTAATGAGGTGTTGACTGATTTTCATATGTTGAACCACCCTTGCATTCCAGGAATAAATTCCTCTTGGTCACAATTCTTTTAGTATGCTGCTGAATTCAGTTTGCTAGTATGTTGTTGAGGATTTGTGCATCAATGTTTATAAGAAATACTGGTCAGTAGTTTCCTTTTCTTGTAGTGTCTTGGGCTTTGTTATCAAGGCAATGCTGGCCTTACAGAATGAGTTAGGATGTGTTCCCCCCTCTTTAATTTTGGGGATGATTTGTGTTTTTTCTTCTTTAAATGTTTGGTTGAATTCACCAGTGAAGCCACCAGGTCCAGAGCTGTTGGGATATTTTGATGACTAACTCAAGGTCCTTACGAGTCACAGGTGTGTATTCAGATTTGTGTTTCTTCATGAGTCGGTAATGGTAGGTTTTGTTTCTAGGAATTTATGCATTTCATATAGGTTATCCAATTTGTGGGCATACAGCTGTTCCTAGTATTGTCTTATAATTCTTTCTATTTCTGTAGAATTTCTAATAACGTCCTCACTTTCATTTTTGATTATAGTAATGTGACTCTTCTCTCTTTTTGTCTCTGTCCATCTGTCTAAAGGTTTGTTAATTTTGTTGATCTTTGCAAGAACTTTTGGTTTCACCAGTTACCTCTATCTTTTTTCAAAGACGTATTCTTTTAGGAGTGTAGTTTTACAAAAAATGCAGAGGAAAGTATAGAGATTTCTCATATATGCCCTGCCTCCACACAGGCATAGCCTCTCCCATTATCAATATCACTCATCATAATGGTACATTTTTTATCAATAATGTTATTCATCATCTCACACAGTTACCACTTCTTTATGTGTGGTGAAAACACTTAAGATCTATTCTCTTAGCAAATTTCAAGTATACAATATTCTTAATTATAGCCACCTTCTTGTACATTAGATCACTAGATCTTATTCACACTACATAAAACTTTATACCCTTTGACCAACATCTTCCCACTTCCACAGTTTATCTTAGGGTTCACATTTGGTGTTGTACATTCTATCAATTTGGACAAATGCATAATGACATATGTCCATCATTGTAATATTGTACAGAATATTTTTGCTCCTCTGTGCTCTACCTAGTCATATTTCCTCTACACCCAGGTCCTGGCAACCACTGAGCTTTTTACTGTCTCCACAGTTTTGCCTTTTCTAAGATGTCATATAGTTGGGCCCACACAGTATGCAGCCTTTTCTGAGTGGCTTTCTTCACTTAATAATAAGCACTAAGGTTCCTCCATGTCTTTCCATGTCTTGATAGTTCATTTCATTCTAATGTTTAATAATAACCTGTTATCCAGGTACCACAGTTTAGTTACCATTCACCTACTGAAGGAGATTTGGGTTGCTCCAAGTTTTAGCAATTATGAATAAGCTGCTATAATAATCCATGTGCAGGTTTTTGTGTGGATATGTCTTCTACTCTTTTGGATAAATACCAAGAGGTACAACTCCTGGATCATATGGTAAGACTGTTTACATTTTTAAGAAACAGCCAAACTGTCTTCTAAAGTAGCTTTATACCATCTTGCATTACCACCAGCAATGAATTAAGAGTTCTTGTGTCCCACATCCTTGTCAGGATTGGGTGTTGTCAGTGTTCCAAATTTGGGCCATTCTAATAAGTGTATAGTGGTATCTCATTGTTTCAATTTGCATTTCCCTGATTACATGTGATATGGAGCATCTTTTAATAGGCTTATTTGAAATCTGTAAATGTTCTTTGAAGAAGTGTCTGTAAGGTCATTGGCGCATCTTTAAATAAGGGTTGTTTTCTTATTGTGGAGTTTTAATAGTTCTTTGTATCTTTTAGATAACAGTTTTAATCAGATGTGTCTTTTGCAAATATTTTCTCCATTTGTTGCTTGTCTTTCCATTCTCTCCATACTACTTTCCGTAAAGCAGAAGTTCGTAATTTTAATGAAATCCAGATTATCAATTATTTCTTTCATGGATCATGCTCATGGTGTGTATCTTAAAAAGGCATCACCATGCCCAAGGACACACCTACATTTTCTTCTATGTTATCTTCTAGGAATTTTACAGTTTTGCATTTTATATTTAGGTCTACGAATCATTTAGAATTAATTTTTGTGATGGATATAACATCTATGTCTATATTCATATTTTTGCATACGGATGTCTACTTGCTCTAGCACTATTTGTTCTATTGTTTTTCTATTCTTTATTTCATTTGTCTTTGCTATAATTTTTATTATTTCCTTCCTCTGCCAGCTTTGGGTTTAATGTTTTCTTTTTCTAGTTCCTTAAGTTGTAAAGTTAGGTTATTGAATTGATATTTTAAAAAATATTTTTAATGTTTTTATTTATTTTTGAGAGAGAGAGAGAGAGAGAGAGAGAGAGAGAGAGGGAGGGAGACACAGAAACTGAAGCAGGCTCTAGGCTCTGAGCTGTCAGCAAAGAGCCTGACGTGGTACTTGAATCCACAAACCATGAGATCATGACCTGAGCTGAAGTTGGACCCTTAACCAACTTAGCCACCCAGGCGCCCAGAGATCTTTCTTTTTAAAATTTTAATGATATATTTAACCCAATATATTAAAAATATTTCCAATTCCCATATTCCAATAATTACTGCTTTAAATTATTAGTTATTTTCTATTCTTGGTGTGAACTAAGTCTTTAAAATTCAGTATGCATTTGGCACTTATAACACATCTCAATTCAGACAGGAGCTGAATGGCTACAGGTGCTGAATGGCTGTCATGTGAGAAAGTACAGTTATAGACTGGTTGTGGTTTTTTTAATTAATAAAAATTTTATATATTTAAGGTATACAATGTGATGTTTTGATACACATACATATTGTATGTGTATAATTACTATAGCCAAGACACTTAGGTTGTTTCCATATTTTGGCTATTCTAAATAATGCTGCAATGAACACTAAAGTGTGGATATCTCTTTGAGATACTGATTTCATTTCCTTTGGATATACAGCCAGAAATGGGATTGCTGGATCATCTGTTAGTTCTATTTTTAATTTTTGGGGGGAATCATCACACTTTTTCCATAATGGCTGTATCAGTTTAAATTCCCACCAATAGTGTACAAGGATTCTTTTTTCTCCACAGTCTTGCCCACACTTGTCATTGTTTTTAAAGTTTATTTATTTATTTTGAGAGAGAAAAAGAAAGTACAAGCAGGAGAGCGGCAGAGAGAGGGAGAGAGAGAGAATCCTAAATAGGCTCTGCACTGTCAGCGTGGAGCCTGATGTAGGGCTCAAACTCATGAACCATGAAATCATGATCTGAGCTGAAGTCGGATGCTTAATCGACTGAGCCACCCAGGTGCCCCAACACTTGTTATTTTTTGTGTTTGTGATGATAGCCATCCTAGCAAGTGTTAAGTATTATTTTACTGTGGTTTTGATTTGTATTTCTTGGTGATTAGTGGCACTGACCACCTGTTTCATATACCTGTTGGCCATTTGTATGTCTTCTTTGGAATAATGTCTATTCATGTCCTCTGCCCATTTTTTAATTGGGTTGTTTTCTTCCCATTGGGCTGTACTGAGTCCCGTATGTATTTTACATATTAACCTCTTATTAGATATAGGATTTTGCAAATATTAGCTCATTTTGTAGGTTGCTTTTTCATTTTTTTACGGTTTCCTTTGCTGTGCAGAAGCTTTATGGATGATGTAGTCCCACATGCTTATTTTTGGTTTTGTTCACTTTGCTTTTGATGTCATATCCAAGATATCATTGCAAAACTGATACCAAAGAGCTTTTCCTCTAAGTTTTCTTCTAGGAGATTTATGGTTGTATGTTTAAATCTTTAATCCATCTTCAGCTGATTTTTGTGTATGGTATAAGGGACAAATTGTATTCTTTTGCATGTGGACAGTTTTCCAAGCATAATTTATTGAAGAGACTGTTCTTTTCTATTGTGTATTCTTGGCACCTTTGTCGAAGATCAGATGAATGTATATGTGTGGGTTGATTTCTGGGCTATCTCTGATGTTCCATTGGTTTATGTGTCTGTTTTTATGCCAGTACCATACTGTTTTGGTTACTATAGCTATGTAATATAATTGGAAATCAAAAAGGGTGTTACTTCCAATAATGTTCTTCTTTCTCAAGGCTGTATTGGCTATTTGGACTCTTTTGTGGTTCCATATGAATTTTAGGATTGTTTTTCCTATTTATGTGAAAAATGTCATTGGAATTTCAATAAAAATTGCATTAAATCTGTAGATCACTCTGGTTGGTATGGATGTTTCATTTAATTTTTTTTTTTAATTTTACAGTGAGAGAGAGCACGAGTGGAGGAGAGGGACAGAAGGAGAGGGAGGGACACAGAGAGACACACGGTGGGGGGGGAGGGAGGGAGAGAGTCTCAAGCTGAGCGTGGAGCTTGATGTGGGACTCAATCCCACCATTCTGAAATCTTAACCTGTGCCAAAATCTAGAGTCAAATGCTCAAGTAACTGATCCACCCAGGTGCCCCATTGTGGATATTTTAACAATATTAATACTTCCAATTCATGAACACAGTTTATCTTTCTGTTTCTTTGCGTCTTCTTCAATTTACTTCAACGTTTTATTGTTTTTGAGCGTACAGATGTTTCACCTCCTCTGTTAAATTTATTCGTAAGTTTTCTTCTTTTTGATGCTGTTGTAAATGTAATTGTTTTCTTGATTTCCTTTTCATAGAGTTCATTATTAGTGTCAAGAAACACTACTGATATTTGTGTGTTGATTTTGTATTCTGCATCCAACTTTCCTGAATTTATTAGTTTGAACAGTTTTTTTTAGTGGAGTCTTTAGGGTTTTCTACATACAGGATCATGTCTTCTGCCAACAGATAATCTTAGGTCTTCCTTTCAGATTGGGTTACCTTTTGTTTACTTTCCTTGCCTACCTATTCTAAGACTTCTAGTATTTTACTGAATAGAGGTGGGGACAGTGGGTACCCTTGCCTTTATCAGATATTAGAGGAAAAGTTCAGTTTTTCCTGGTTGATTATGAGGTTAGCTATAGGGTTTTCATAAATGACCTTTATTGTGTTGTAGTAAGTCTGTCTGTATCTATTTTGTTGGGAGTTTTTATCACAAATGAATGCTGAACTTTATCAAATACTTTTTTAAAAATACTTATTTTTCAGAGAGAAGGAGAGTACAAGGAAGAGAAGAGCAAAGAGAAAGGGGGACAGAGGATCTGAAGCAGGTTCCATGCTGACAGCAGCAAGCTGATGCAGGCTCAACCCATGAACTGCAAGATCATGAACTTAGCCGAAGTTGGATGCTCAACAGACTGAGCCACCCAGGTGCCCCAGTCAAATACTTTGTTTTGCACTTACTGAAAAGCTCATGGGGTTTCTATGTTTCATTCTGTTTATGTGGAGTAACATGTTGATGGTGTATAATTTTTTTGATGTACTGTTTGATTTGGTTTGCTAATATTTTATAGAGCATATTTGCATCTACACTAAACTGAACAGAAATAATGCCCTGAGTTTTCTTTTCTTATGGTGTCTTTGTCTGACTTTGGTATCAGAGTAATGTTGGCCTCGTCAAAGCATTACCTCTTCTTCTATTTTCTGAAAGAGTTTAAGAACTGGTTTTAATTGTTCTTTGAATGTTTGGTGGAATTCACCTGTGTAGCCATCTATTCCTGGGCTTTTCTTTTTTGGGAGGTTTGTGATTATTCCTTTAATCTCCTTATTTGTTATTGGTCTGTTCAGTCTCTCTATTCCTTCTTGATCTTGTTTCAGTAGGTTTTATGTTTCTAGGAATTTCTCCATTTGTAGTGAAGTGTTTAAATTCCTTTCTCATTTCCTTCTGTGTATATTCTATAGCTATTTTCTTTGTGGTTACCATTCAACACCCTAAAGATACAACACTAAATTTACACCAGCTTAATTTCAGTGACATATAAATATTTTTCTGCTTTTACAACTCTATCCACACCCTCTTCAGTTGTCAAAAAATTACATCTTCATACACAGTGTGTTCAAAAAACATAAACTCATAATTCTTTAATGCATTAGTCTCTTATATAGGAAACAAAATGTAGTGTTACAAGCAAAGTTACAATAATACTACCTTTTAGACTAATAATTTTTAAAACTGTATTAATCTCTTAAATCATTTAAAAATCAAAAAGTTTTTTTTATTTCAGTTATTATACCTTTTATCTCTACAAACTGTGTTATAATACCTTTTACAATTAATTGTGTATTTACCTTTACTGAAATCTTTATTTCTTTATATGGCTTCAAGTTACTATCTAGTGTCCTTTCATTTCAAACTGCAGGACTTTCTTTAGCATTTCTTGCAGGACAGATCCAGCAGTAATGAACTCCTTCAGCTTTTGTCTATCTAAAAATATCTTAATTTGTCCCTCATTTTGAAGGAGAGTTTTGCCAGGTATAACATTTTTGATTGACTGTATTTATCTTTTTAAAATTTAAAATTTTAAAACGTTTATTTGTTTATTTAGAGAGAGAGAACAAGCAGAGGAGGGGCAGTGAGAAGGAGAGACAGAATCCCAAGCAGGTTCCACACCATCAGCACAGTGCCCGATGCAGGGCTTGAACTCATGAACCAAGAGATGATGACCTGACCTGGGATCAAGAGTCAGACATTTAACCAACTGAGCCACCTAGGTGTCTTACTGACCAAATGTTATTTTAGCACTTGGAATATATCAGCTTATGATTTTATTGAGGATCCTTGCATATGATGAGTTGTTTTTCTCTTGCTAATTTCAAGTTTCTCTCTTTGTCTTTGGCATTCAACGAGTTGCTTATAATGTGTTTCCGTGTGAATCTTTTCAATTTCTTCATATTCAGAATTGTTAATCTTCTTGGTGTTTATCATATCTATCATCAAACTTGGAAAGTTTTCAGGTATTATTTCTTCAATCTCTCTGCCCCTCTCTTTTCCTTCTAGTATTCTCATAATGTGTACACTGGTCTACACAACAGTGTTCCACTCAACAAGTCCCTTAGGCTCTGTTCATTTTTTTCTACCTTTCTGTTCCTTAGACTCTATAATTTTAATTTTGCTATGTTTGAGTTCATTGACTCATCTGCCTGTTGAAGTCTGCCTTTGAATTCCTCTAGGAAAATTTTTTAAATGTTTATTAATTTTGAGAGAGAAAGAGAGAGAGATAGAGAGAGAGGGAGAATTCCAAGCACGCTCCACCCTGTCAGCACAGAGCCCAACACAGACTCGATCTCAGGAACCATCAGATCATGGCCTGAGCCAAAATCAAGTCAGATGCTTAACCAACTGAGCCACTCAGGCACCCCTCCTCTAGGGATTTTTTTTATTTCAGTTATTATACCTTTTATCTCTATAATTTGTTTTTATTGATATTTCCACCTGTTCATACATAATTTTCTTAACTTTCCTCATGCATTCCTTAAACTCTTTGAGTATCTTTAAGATAGTTGTTTTAAAGCCTTTGTCTAGTAGGTGCACCATGTAGTCTTTCTCAGAGACAGTTTCTTTTGATTATTTTTTTCCTTTGAATAGGTCATACAATCCCATTTCCTTGTATGCCCTGTGATATTTTTGTTTAAAACTAGATATTTGAATGTAATAATGTGGTAATCAGATTCACCCCCTTCTGCAAGATTTGCTGGGGTTTTTAATCATTTGTTTCATTGCTGTAGGCTGTCTCTATGCTGTTGATCAGCCTGAGGTGCAAACTTAAAGTCTTCTCAAGTCTTTTCTGAGCCTGTGCCTTTCTCTAGCCATGCATGGTGATTTTCTAATTTTTCCTGTATGTACAGTTGCTTTTGAATGTCCTCATCTTTATTATTTGGCTCCCCAAAGAGGAAAAAGACAAAAACAGGGAGGGAGGGAGGGGAAAAGCACTGGCCCTCTAAATACCCTGGAAATTGCTTTAGCCTGAGCTGGAGGGGCCTGCCACAATGTAGTGTGGTGTGTTTTTAACAAAGTCTGGTCAACCCTATGTTTGCACTTCCACGATCAGAAGGAGCAACCAGCGATCAGAACACAGATCTCTGATATATGGAGGAGAGGATCCTCATTGCCAACACTGGCTGTGTGCGGGCTGCCCCAGAAATACATGCATGCCTGTCTGCCATGGGATTGGGAGGTAGGAGGTAGATTGCTACCAGTGAGCTAAGGGCTGAAATTGACCACAGTTAACCACAGTTTATAATTTAAGCTGTTCTCTGGAAGTTGTAAGGCCTCAACAGACTCCAGAGTTCCAAAATAGTTACACAAATTTGCCATTGGCAGTTACACAAACTGCCAATGCAGTTGTTGTCTAGACAGACAGATTTCTGGTGTTTCCTACTCTACCCTCTTTCCAAAATCCTGTCTTCTCAAACTTTTAAGGGTATAAAGGGGTTCTGAACCCCCCTCCAAAAGAGGAAGAAGTTTGAGAATTACTTGTGTAAACAGTGTAGAAATGTAGGTATAGGAATTGCCATATTTTAAAATGACCAAATCAACCAACATCAGCTTTGAGTATATCAAAGAAAATAAACACAAGAAGACTAATTGGTGGCTTAAGTTTAAATTCTAGACCCTAAAGAACTGATTTTAGAAAGATTCCCCATGTTATGTCATTAATGAAGAGTAAAGAGGTTGAAGAGATGAAGAACACTGTGCAGTACAGGCGTGTTTGCAGGATGTATTTATTTTCAGGATGTTTCCTTATGGGGCCCTGCCCAGTCACTGATAAAATTAAATACATTACAACAGTAAGTTTGCTAGAAATAAAAAGAAAGAGTGTATGATTCCATACCTATAAAAATGATAATTAAATATGAAAAAAATTCATTCTATAATGGAGTATTTGGGCTATATAAATGCCCTATTTGGCCAGCAGCCCTTACTATAATTGTTTCTTTAAAACTCACTACTGTATATATAAATCAAAGAGTGGTACAGAGTTGAAGTTTCAGGCCCAATGATTATTACATAGGCAATAACCTCAAAAAGAGGACAGTTGATAAAAAAAACAAGAGAGTGCTGGGAAACATTCCTTTATGCATCTCTTCTGCTCCTACACATCTTGCTAGGTTGCCCAGGAGTGACAAGTCCTGACTGCTTTTTATCAGATCATTCTTCAGAGATAAGCAATCAACCTTTAAGATTGAGGCAGTATCTCCATCTGGGATAAAAAGCAGGCTTATTTAACGATAGCTATAATAGTAGTGGAGTCCCCAAGCTCAATATCCTTCAGCTGTGATGAAACCACATCGTGTGTGCAGCTTCCATTTGACCCTTCATGTCACCCTTATGGGACTTGGTGGCAAAGGAACCAATCAAAATATGCTGATACTATTTTTTTTTAAGTAAACTCTACCCCCAACATGGGGCCCAAACTCATGTCCCCCACGATCAAGCGTTACATACACTACTGACTGAGCCAGCCAGGTGCCCCAAAATATGCTGATACTGTTGCTGTATTAATGCCCTTTGTCTCTGACTCAGGAATCACGTGGTCTTCCAGCATCCATGAAACAATAAAAGGTATTTGATTCCTTTGCAAGTAGGGTAAAATTCCCACACCTGATGCATTTTATTCACTCTGTCTTTTGGAAAGCTTATTTACTATAATACATATGCAAAACACGTGTTAATCCTATCAACACAGATTGAATTTATAAAACAATTACACATTGTCACAAGTCAGTTAAATAGAAATAAAAGTATGAAATTTGACTGTTTTTAACTTGTCAAAGTAGTTCTTTATGGATTTTTTATTTAAGAATTATAGGAAAGAATGTGAGCCCTAATAGTGTATGATTTTACAACTCTTCTGTAAAATCTTTTGCATCAGTGAATTTTTAAGAGTTTGTATTTTTATATAATATTTATAAATATTTAGAATTACTACAAACAAAAAAACCCCACAAACATTTCAAATTACTAGGTTATAATATAGGAACTATGATATCCTTAGAAAATGGATGGGCAACTCAGGAGTATGAGACTATACAGCAAAGAAAAAATGAGAAAAAGAACTCAAGGGAGAATAACTGCTAAAATACAGAATGCTCATATTCTGTTTTATAATTTATTTAAATTTTAGTTAACATACAGTGCCAATGTTAACAGGATGCTCATATTCTAAACTTGAGTTTCCTACATATACCCATTTATTTTACCAGAAAGTTACAAACTATTTTTTATCAACATGCCACCCATTTACAGGAAGATGTGAGGCAGGCCAATCTTAGCTTATTAGGAGAGTTCCCATCCATTTCTATTTTAGTCATTTTGTTCTGCTGTGCAATTTTGTGAGAAAGGATATTCTTATGGCTTTTCAGTGACACTACCTATATCTTATATAACCTAACAAGTAATAGTGCAGAGTACAGGGAAGAGAAGCTGCAGGTAGATGCATGTTTTAAGGGATAATAACTTAAAATCATGCATATTTCATTGATGTAATTTCCTTTTATAGAATTTTTTTTCTATAAACAAATGAAAATAAGCTCAATTCTCCTGTAAATGTAGTATAACTAAACCATATACAGACTGCCACAAGGGAGACGTTATGTTCATAAATATATGTAGCATAAGTAAAGGACATAGCATTGAGGTTCAGAGCATATGTGGGCTTTGGAGTCAGATCAGGGAGGGAGTCCTAACTCTGTCACATGATGTTTTCTTTAAAGATATATATATATATATATATATATATATATATATATATATATATATATTACAGCTATTACCTCTTTTTCTATTTCATGGAAATACATTTTCCATATCTATCATTTTCCTTTTCTTTTTTAGTTTTTAAAAATGTTTATTTATTGGGGGGGCAGAGAGAGAGAGAGAGAAAATCCCAAGCAGGCTCCACACTGTCTGACTATAGCTCAGTGTGGGGCTCAATCCCACAAACCAGGAGATCATGACCTGAACCAAAATCAAGAGTTGAATGCTTAACCAAAAGAGACACCCAGGTGCCCCTATCATTCCTTCTCAATGTCATTTTAATTTTAATTTTTATATAGTCCAACTTTCTTTTATGGTATCTTTTGCTTCTTTTGGTTTAGAAAATTACTTTCTCTCCAGATATCTGGTAAATATTATGTTTTCTTCCTTTTCTTTTAAATGTAGTTGCATTTTTTAATGTTTTCTTCTACCTAGAATACATATTTGATGAATGGTGTGAATTAAGGTTTTGAATTATTATCTTAACATCATTTCCTGAGTTGTATTTCATTGTTTCGTGATGTTTCCCCTACTGTACATTAAATTATTATGTAGATTTATAAATGGGTCTGGATGAGAACTTGTTCATTTCTGGGCTAGAAATTCTGCTTCAGTGTCTCACCTACTGTTTTAACCAGTATATTTGCTATTTTTATAACATGCTTTAATATCTTGTAAGGATAATCAAACCTCATTAAACATCATCTTCTTTTGAATGTTTTAAAAAACTAGTCTTAAACATTTAATTTTTCTAAATAAATTTTGAATCATTTTGATACCATCTTAAGAAATATCTTGGTTTCCAACCTGATTATAGTTATATAAATTCTGGTAAGTATCTAGAGAAGATGGATAGATATCTTCAGAATATTTAATATTACCATTTAAAGTAAAACGATATAGGTAAAATGCCAAGAAGGGTTCAGAGAGTATGCAATCTTATTCAGTATATCTCCTTCTTTTTTTAAAAACAACTTTTAGAATAAGTAGAAAACTAAAATCCATGTAAAATGGCATGTATGTTATTTAACATTCAGAACAAATCTAATGTCTTATAACTGCTAAATATTATTGAATGCATTTTAACTTAAGTGTTAGATATGTTATCCATTTGTAAATTAGTAAAATTAAAGGGTAGAGATTCACTTTTAAGAATTTTTTTTTTTTTAATTTTTAATGTTTATTTATTTTTGATAAAGAGAGAGAGACAGAGCACGAGCAGGGGAGGGGCAGAGAGAGAGGGAGACACAGAATCCAAAGCAGGCTCCAGGCTCTGGACTGTCAGCACAGAGCCCTACACGGGGCTCGAACTCACAGACCGCTAGATCATGACCTGAGCCGAAGTCGGACACTCAACCGACTGAGCCACCCAGGCGCCCCTCAAGAAATTATTTAATTACAGATTCCTCTTTGCCTGGAGCATATTTAAAATATAACCTGAATTTCAACTATTCATTTTTTAAAGTTTCCAATGAAAATTTGCATATAAAGCAAAGCACAATTATACCAACTATAAAAATAAACTATAAAAAAGAAATATTTTTTAAAGTAATAGCAATGTGACTTTTAAAAAATCCACTTACAGACCATATAAAACATAAATGTAAGAGAAATCTTGATCTAAGAATGTTAACTATGGGGAAAGTATATTTGTAGATATTTCTAAGAGATACATATCTAATTCATTAACTCAATAGCTGCACTGTCATATCCAGTTGTCTGAAAGTTTTGGCCTTTATTGGACAAAAGTAAATCATATTCAATTACAGATGCAATATTCTTGAATAAGTTAGCAACATAATATAGATTTTATGATATTGGGATGCTGAGTTGGGCTTTCCTTTTCAACTTAAAATTTAAAAATTTTTAAAGGGCAGATTTATTGAGGCACAATTTACATACAACACAATTCACTCTTAAAGCATAAAATTTGATGAATAATTGTACAAATATACTTCTCATTACCTTACTCGGTTCTCTAATTTAAGCCAGTAATTAGCACCTTATTCCCACCCTTTCCCTGACCCCATGTCAGCCCTTTTGCTCACTGAATATGTAGGTTATAAAAGTAAATAAAGATGGCTTGTTTAGTACACTTCTCAACACTGATAATCTTGGGAGATTATATATCTCCAATAAAGCCTAAACTGATACAGTACAAGTTAATTCAATATAACATTTGGTTTTATTTTTGCAGATCACATTAATATATTTTTGTAGGAAACATTAGAAAGATTAAAGAATAGACTGGATTCAGAGAAATCTATTTTTTTCCTAAAAATCCTTACACATCAAGATCCAAATTTGTATCAACAAAATAGAAGAATAAAATGTCTGAAGATTTCCACAGAGACAATTACAACATTTAAACAGTAGGTTTTTCAAGTGATTTGAATATGAGCTTTTTACTGTTTTACTCTTCAATACACTAAGGGCTTAAATTTTTTCATTATCACTTGGCTCTATAATTCCAGAAATAATGGTTTACTTAAACAACTGTATATTTAACAGAGATTTAAAATGCTTCAGCTCCCATCTTCAATCTAAACAGGCAGCCTGCCTTGATTTAAAAGATTTGACACTTTCTTTCTAGGAATTGTCATATTGCCCAAATTAGCTTATTATTAGGAGCTTTGTTGTTATAAAAAGAGGATAAAAACATGCAACAAAAATCCATTCCATCTTTCGTTTTTAGTCCTGTAATTATCATGAGCAATTTGATTTATTTGCCATTGAATTCATTTACCTAGGAAAATCATATACAATGTTCAGTCTACAAATTAAGTACTGGGTGGATATGCTTTACTACACGACAAGTAAAAGCTTGTAAAGAAAAGTAGAGGCATAAAAGCACTGCAGTGTTTTTAATGAAACACATTTACCCGGCTTGGGTAAAAAGTAAAAGTAGCTCATAGCTGCAAAACTTTGTATTAATGCTTAGTGTGGCACACTACTTAATTGAAAGATTCTTAATTAAACGTGCCCCACCAAAAAACCTCACCAAATTGCATTTGCCACCAAATGACTAACAAGTACACAACAGTTGGAAACTGTCAAAATATTTTACAGCTCAATTGTAATTACCAACCAAGTCTAAGCATGCCCTGAGTGGGCGTTAACTACATCTTGGGGGATGCAAAACATTAAGCAGCAGTCATTTTTTTTGTGGTTTCTAATTTAAACATTTAAAACTCCTAAATAACTCCAAGACTTTTGTAGTCTTTAGTGAAAAATCAGCAAGACGTCAATATAAGATATAATAATTTATCATTTTCATAAATTGACTAGTGAAAAGGGCCTTTTAAAAAATAATCTGGTTTATCCCTTACCATTATAATTGAATATATTGATTATTTGGTTATTTGTCTTTGAAAATGTATTAAGTGATCTTAATTAAGACATAAATGTTTTCTGTCATCTTTATCACAATAGATGTAGCCAAAAACAAATGGGAAGGTGTGATTATGGAGAAATGTCAATATGGAAGTACAGCTGGTGAGTTTCCAGAGGGGAAAATGCAGACATCGTTTGCCATTTGAAGTAGGACAGCATCCAGCCACTCTTCACTCCTCACCAGAAAGTAGTGTGGAATATAGCTTAAAGCTCTTTGATCATCCAAATATGGTATCTCTTGCCAACAGAAAAGAATTGGGTTAACTATTACTGACCATAAGCACTGGTAGAATACTACCTTTCACCAGGTATCATATTTATCCACTATTCTTACTATCAGTTGGGGACAGAAATGGAAAGCAGAATTTACCACAGAATATATAAGCTTTGTTTTTTCTGCATTCCCTAACTCTATATTTTTCCTGAGAGATATCAATTGGGAGTGTTCAAAAAACAGAGGCGCCTGGGTGGCTCAGTTGGTTAAGCGTCCGACTTTGGCTCAGGTCATAATCTCATGGTTCGTGAGTTCAAGCCCCGCATTGGGCTCCCTGCTGTCAGCTCAGAGCCCGCTTCAGATCCTCTGTCTCCCTCTCTCTCCAACCCTCCTCTGCTCACGCTCTCTCAAAAATAAATAAACATTAAAACAAAAAAGCAGATGCATAATGTACTCAGAAGATTCCTGTGTTTGAAATTTAAAATGGATTTATATTATCTAATTTAAAATACTCTTTAAAATGTAATTATGGTTACACAATAAGCCTCAATTATACCTATTTTATCTTAAGCTGAAAGATGGCACACAGGTGTTACCTTTCTATAGGACTGAAAAATTCCATTAAAAATCACAAGAAAAAAATCTCAAACTGGTAGCCATACAAGCTATCAACAATTTAAGTATAGTTATTTAATAAATGGATTCCAATCAAATCATAATGTGAGTTAATAAAAAAGGTTTAAAAGAATTAAATAAATTTAAAGTTCTGTATGGTTCTCAGAAGTACCATAATCACTTAGTCATTAGACTTCAACTAGATGGAATGTTCAAACAGAACTGGAAATGCTGATTATTGCCATGTAGTCAGAGTAGCTGAATGGGTCACCTGTTGATAGTGAGAAAAAAAACTGTTTTAACAATTTTCTACACTGAAAACTTGGACACAAAGTTTGTGGAAGAAATAAATGTATGTTCCAGTAATATTATGTAGGCCATCGGTCTCCAACTTTTTATTGCATGACAATATAAAAAAAAATAGGAGAAAGTAGAAATATTCTCATAGGTATACATTTATTTGTGTATTATATACACATACTACTGCATATTATAAAATATATGCCACAAATGGAAATGTAAGTTTATTTATTTATTATGAGAGAGAGAAAGAGCACATGCATGCTCAGGGTAGAGGCAGAAAGAGACAGAAAGAATCCCAAGCAGGTTCCTCACTGTCAGCACAGAGCCTGACGTGGGGCTCAATCTCACGAACCTTGAGATCATGAACTGAGCCAAAATCAAGAGTCAGATGCTTAACTGACTCAGCTACCCAGGCACCCCTCACAAGTAGAAATTTAAAAAGAGGAGGTAAATTAACAATTAAAATATTTTACTTTATTTATTAATGGTAATAAAAACTGATTTTTCTCTCAAAAATAAAAAAGAACAATGTGAATGAAAAGGTTTAATTATTTTTTTTTAATCTTGGTTTAACAATTTGAAGGTCTAAAGTGTATACATTCATACCTGGTTTGAATAGCTGTCACAGCTAAAAAAAAAGATACATCACAAAGATACATAAATCTAAATGCAAAAAGCACATCATTGGCTGTGCTTAATAAATCAGGATACTCACAATCCCATCTGCCAATTATACAAAGGATTTTTGTTGATATTCACTTAGATTCTAATTCCTGATGTCAACTAGTTACGGTTAATACTCTACTAACAATTTTTATGTGGACTTTAAAACAGGTTAGAAAATGTTGTTTTCAAGTTCTGAAAGTATATTGATATGAGTGAGAGTTTATACAGGTGGCACAGATGTTTTTAGCAACAAAATAACATGAAAATATTTCTGTAGCCAACATTGTAGGTTGGCTAACCAATATCCATCCATTCTCATGCCTACTTCTTGTAAGGAATCAGGAAAAGTCTAGTACTCACATAGTCTGGCAAAGTAATATGAATGGAAGTTTATAGAAATATGAAAATAGCATGAATATAAGTGGAAGTTTATCTTTCCTGACAAAAAGGATAGATGTAAAACTTCCTCTTGCATTTGTACTCCCCTTTCTACAGGACACTTTCCATCCTCTACCTGATACATGACCTTCTAATATGTAGTTATGTAGGCTAAGTGAAGGTACCCATGTTAAACTGCATATTAATATTAGTAAAGCTTAATTTCTTTCTTGGATTAAAACACGTAGATACAAATTTGAACATATTCTGCCCACACCCAGTGAACTATGCTGAGCACTCCTAAGAGGTCACACATCTCACTTTCAAAGTCACTATTTAAATAATACAAAGGGCTAGATATGCTTAATAAAACCCTGGCAACAGTCCCGTGACTTAAAATTACCCACATTTCAGAGACAAGCTTCAAACAGGTTAAGGGACCTGCCCCAAAACAATACATGAACAGGATGATTATCAATGATTTTTTATGGATAATACTGACTAGAGAGTATTTTTATGGGATAAAAGCACATTTATTCCATTTGCCAAACTGTACTAAACATACATACATTTAAACCACAAAAAGAATATGTTGATTATTTAAGGCAGAAATCATAAACAGCCACATTTTTATATGAAAACTTCCATGAGTTAACAATACTGCATGTTTATATGTTGTGCTTCATTATATTGAATTTGATATGTAGCAATTTCAGAAAGACCTATTTTAGTTACTATCGAAAGAACTTTTTAAAAAAACATTTAAGAAAACTGTGTCCCTTGGCACTGATCATAATAGGTTAGTACTTCAACAAGCCTTTACTCATTCCATTTTGTCACTGAAGAATTCACAACTGAGTAGGGAGGCATAAATAACTATCATTAAATAATGTGATGAGAATGATAAAATATGCTCCTACACTGTGCTATTGGATCACACAGTAGAAACTCAAGTCAACAGGGGTACACCCAGGTGGCTTCTGCGGTTAAGCGTCTGGCTCTTGATTTTGGCTCAGGTCATGATCTCACAGTTCATGAGATGGAGCCCTGTGTTGGGCTCTGCACTGACAGTGTAAGCCTGCTTGGGATTTTCCCTCTCCCTCACTCTCTGCCCCTCCCCACCTCTCTCTCTCAAAATAAATAAATAAGCATTAAAAAAAAAAAACAACAAAAAAACAGAAAGAAAGTGATGTCAACAAATACTTCACAAGTTCATTCAAGCTAGACCTCTGAAGGATGAGCCTGTTTCCCACCAAAGCTTGGCAAAACTATAGAAAATCTGATACTTCTAATGCCTACCCAAATGGATGTCTGACTTAATCTGGATCATTTCTGAGGGAAAACCAGGAACAAAGACAGGTCTGAAGCTCCTGAAAGTCTCAGTCTTGTGACTAAAGTCAGAGGCTAAAGATAAATATACAGATGGCAGACAGCAGCAATTCTTAAACTTTTTGGTTTCAGGACTTCTTTACATTTGTAGAAATTGAGGACTCCCAATTGTTTATGTGGGTATAACTACTGATATTTACTATATTAGAAATTAAAACAGAAATTAATTATTAAATTAATACAATACTTATTAGTTCTTTTTAAAACTTTACATGTTAATGTATCTTTACATGTTAATGTAACAACTATATTTTCCAAAGAAAAATAGCGAGAAGAGTGACACTGTTTCACATTTTTGCAAGTTCTTTAATGTCTAGCTGAATATAAA
Organism: Panthera uncia; assembly: GCF_023721935.1. Lineage (NCBI taxonomy): Eukaryota > Metazoa > Chordata > Mammalia > Carnivora > Felidae > Panthera > Panthera uncia. The sequence continues at coordinate 78,641,463 of NW_026057578.1, read as the reverse complement.
ATGGCTGGATTCTCACATCTGCTACTGTGTTCAATCTGTTGTGATGTGTTGTTTTGGTCAAAGTAATGAAAATCTAGCACACAGATACATGGTTGGAAAAGAGAATTTTAAAATCCTTTTCAGACTATTGTGGATATTCTTCTTTGGTACTATACCAAAACTCACAAGTGGTGGTTTCTTAAAGGTTAGTTGCTATGTAGAATCTGAAACCACATTGATGAACTCTTCAAATTCTGTTATATTAAAGTCCATCGATCCATCCTGCACTTTGAAAGGAATTTTTGTCTATGCATAATTTTGAAACATTATCCACTGGTCATTTGGAAAACAGATTCCCTGACAATGTTGACATGTTTCATTATATAATATTGAAAATAACATTTCTTAATATCATCACCTATTTTTTCAGAAATGTTTTTTAAGTATCGGGAAAATCTCAAGTTCAAAGTGGCAGATAGGAGTCTTCCAAAATTCTAATTTTTGCTTGAAAGCTCTAATTGTATCACTGACAACAAATACTGTCAGTTGTTTCCCTTGAGGTGATAGTATAATTTTGTTCCTTTTTGAGAAAATAGGTACCAAATAACCAAGTCTAAATAACCAGTTTGTCAGTCATTCTTTCAAGTAAAAATGGTGTTCCCTTACACAGACCCCTAGCCAATCTTACAACCCAAACAATAGAGCAAGTCCTTTTTTTTTTTTTTTTTTTGAGATAATGGTAATACCTACATGAGCAGCAGAAGTGTTTCAGGCAAACTTCCTAACACAGAATATTAGAATGTGCACTCCAAGATTAAAATTTAATAAAATGAATAATTTTTACTGTTTCATAAAGACGTTCTTAAGTGACACTGGTTTTTCTCCCCCCCCCCCTTTTTTTTAAACTGAGTCTGCATGGCCATGAAGAATACAATGACTCTTACTAACAATTTGGTGTCACTACCTTGATTCATATGTTGGCACCCACAGGTTTTACCCACTATTTCTCTTGCCCAATCTGTGCAAATATCAACATAGTGAAAAAAGTAAATAAAGTCTTAGTATTATTATGAAAATGTCCTTTACTTCACAAACCAAATGAACTATATCATGGACCTCCAGAGACCACACTTTGAGAAGAGATAGCAAGAGGATTAGCATCAAGGCAGATGTTTATTCACTTATTTCACTATATTATTTATTTTGCTAAGGGTGTGGGACCCTGGGCCTTGGTATTAGGATCAACTTGGTGATAAAGCAGTCCTTACCCTCTAAAAGAGGTAGACCCAGGACTGAAACTAATGGAAATTGAGAGTAGGAGTTCCTCACAATATATATTTTTTACATATTCAAATTAGAAGTGTGGATAGATGTGATTTTATACTATTACATAATAAATACTACCAGAAATCAATGGCAATTAAATGTCTACTGGTTACTTTTAAAGACTTTTTACTGTACATCTTCAAAGACCTTAATTTTAGTATTGAAGTCAACCATAAAAGCTTCCAAGGAATTAGATGGGGATACAGTAGAGCAAACATAATGCTTTTACTTTTTTTAAGTTTAACTTAAAAAAACTACCATTTGTAACAGCTTTAAAAATATGAAACACATGGGCATAAACTGGACTAATGTGTGGAATACTTGCACACTGAAAACTATAAAACATTGGTAGGAGAAATTTAAAAAGACCTGAAAAGTGGAGAGATAAACTGTGCTCATGAATTTAAGGACTCAGCATTGATAAGTTGTTAACTCTCCCTAAACTGAACTGCAGATTCAGTACAATCTCAATCAGAAATTGACAAGCTGATTCTAAAATGTGCATTTATGAAAATGCAAAGGGTTTAGAATAGCCAAGATAATTATGAAATAGAACAAAGTTGCAAGACTCATACTTTATGATTTTATGACAACATAAACAATACTAGTCAAGACAGGATGGTATTGTATAAAGGTACACAAAAAGATCATTGGAACAGAACAGTCTGGAAATTGACCTACACATATACAATTCATTAATTTTCAACAAAAGTGTAAAGGCAATTCAGAGGAGAAAGGATAATCTTTTCAACAAGTGGTTCTGGGATGAATGGATATCCATATGCTAAGAAAGAAAAAGCAACAACCAAAAAAATAAAGATACAAAAAAATCTCTGATCCACAGCTTGCAACAAATAAAACTATAAAACTTATAATGAAAACATATGAGGAAGCTTTTGGAATCTTGGGTTAGACAAAGATTTCTTACATAAAACACCAAAAGCAAGATCTTGTGAATTAAAAATATCCCATACTTATCTATTTCTATTTGTACTGTCACCAATCTGGTCTCAACCAATCATGTTTTGCCCAGACTACTTTTTCTTTTCCATTCCTTCCTACTTCTACCCCTGCCCTGTCCAACCACCTTCACAAAAGTGATCTTTTCAAAGACATATCTGATCATATCATTTCCTTGCTTAAAACTCTCCTTCAGAGAACATGGTCTTCAAAGGCTTCATGTTGTACTATTCATCCCCCTTACTGGTGAATGACTTATTCCTCGAATATGTCAAATTCCTCTAAGTTGGCAACCATTGTTGTTCTTTCAGCATAAATTGCTTCCTCCTCACTCCTTCACTGTCCTAAGGGCTAATCCATATTCACCTTTCAGATCTCTTCATAAATGTCACTTCTAAAGAGAGGCTTCATATGACCCCCAATCCTAAGCTTACACCCCAAGGCCTTTATACTTGCTACTTCCTTTGCCAATGGAAGCTCTTACCCCATATCTTTATATGGATCATTCCTTGATACTTCACCTTCTCCCAAACAACTTTCATGACCATTTTAAACACTCTCCTTCTATCACTCTTTAACTTCTCACCTTGCTTTATTTTCTTATCAAATATGAAATTATATTCTTTTTTTTTTTAAGTTTATTTATTTGGAGGGGTGAGGTGCAGAGAGAGAGAGAATCCCAAGTAGGCTCCATGCTGTCAGCACAGAGCCCAATGTGGAGCTCGAACTCACAAACCTTGAGATCATGACCTGAGTCGAAATCAAGAGCTGGATGCTTAACTGACTGAGCCACCCAGGCACCCCAAAAGTATATTCTTTAATTACTCATTTATTTGTAATCACTCTACCATTTTAGAATGTGAGTTGCCCAAGGACAGAGCTGTATCTTGCTCACTACTCTATCCAAATAACCCGGCATACACTAGTGGTACAGGACTATCTGGACTTCATGACATGTATGAATTCAGGAGCTCAGTCTTGAAGAGAGATACACAAATGAATAGCTGTAATACAGAATATGGGAAATGAATGAGAAGCACAAAGGATAGAGTGATGGTATTTACTTTGGTGGCCCAGAAGAGATCCTCATATAGAAGAAGGCACTTGAGTTAGATCTTAAGAGATGTCTAGGAATGTATCCACTGGAAGCTATAGGTGGATGGCCTGCATGTGCAGTCATAAAGGAAAGGAAGAGAAGGCATGTGAAGGGAACTGTAAATATCTGAGAAAGAAAGACATTTGCACAGGATTCATTGAGGGGACTACTCATAACATTTCACTTGCTTGAAATATTCCTCTGCCATTTCTATGTCTCAATTCTACGAAAGCAGTAATATATAAATTCAAATGCTATTACCTCCACGAAACCTTTCCTTGTGTTTTCTTTCTCCCATATTCCATATTACAAGCCCTTAATACCCTATTTTGTGGCTATTGATTATTGTACATGTATTATTGCCCTTTACACAGCTTTAAGTCTAAATAGCAAAAAGAAACCAAAAATTAAATCAGAAAGATAAATGGTTAATTTTAGAATTGATGGTGGTGGTAGTGGAAAGAAGATACGTATTATTAAGTTTTAAATGATCACCACTAAATCACAGATTGGGAAATGGGAATCTATTTGAAACCTTGTATCAGATGAAGAAACAATGGACAAATTTTTCTTCTTTGAGGGAGTAGACCTGTTTACTCAACAGGTTTAGATTTTCTTCCTTATCCCCAAATTTTAATCACTTACTTAAATCACTTGTTAATATTTCTGTTACTATTCTCTTACACTCATTCCTTCATATATTTTAAAACTAGAACTGTAGGCATGATGAGAGTTAACTATTACATAGATTCATACTGATAAAAATTTATTTTAAGAATGTTACATTAAGGGGGTGCCTAGGTGGCTCAGTTGGTTGAGCGTCTGACTCTTGGTTTGGGCTCAGGTCATGATCTCATGGTTTCATAGGTTTGAGCTCTGCACTGGACTCCATGCTATCTCTCTAAAAATAAAGAAACTTAAAAAAAGAAACAAAGAAAGAAAAAGAATGCTGCATTAAGTTTCAGCAATTTAAGTATTTTATATACAACGTTCCTTTAAGAAGACTTAGCATGTAATTTTAATAAACCAAATAGATAAAGCCATTTCATTGTTTATTTTTCCTCATAAACTTTTCTACTAAGCTCTCTAAAGAACTTTCAGTTGTTAATAGTTGAAGCATAAAATTATCTCTTTGTTTTAATGCTTCTTTATTCATTTTGTTTCTTTTTTTTACAGCTTAAAGATTATTCATTATCATAAACTACAATAGTTCACTTAGGGACTTATTTATCAGGAACCAGAAGATATTGATGCCACAACAGTTTTCTTCTAGGATATACATTTAGTATATAATAGACACCAAGGATTAGATTTTGTTTAAAACTAAATAAACTGAAAAGAGAATCTATGTGACAAACTAATATTCTTTTAAAAATAAACCAGCTCATTATAGGAAACAAAGCAAAATAAGATAAAATAAACTGATTTATATGCAGTAATTGTTTTAAAATGTTTCACGTGTACCAGTCAGGAATTAACTATGGTCTGGGCATAGATATAATTATTTTGGAGTCTTATCTTTTGTTACTTTATGTTTAAACCTAACAGAATAATTTGTGTGCAACATTAATAGTTTTATACTGTTATAGCCCAAAATGAAATAAATTAGACAATAGAAAGAAGTAGCCTCACAAATACCACTTAGTAGTAACTGCGATTTTCCTAACCACATACATTTTCCATCCATATTTTTGAAAGTGTATGTATATATACATTTTCAAACTGTATCTTTGTAATAATACAAAAGGAAAAAAGTTAAACAGTTTAAAGGATCTTTAAATTACAGGATAATTTCATCCCATTACAAAATACCTGGAGAGGTATTTTGGACCATTTATACTCCTCTTCTACATTTTTAATATTTTGTAAACATTTTTTCCTTCCCCCCCCCTCACTATAGACACTCCCTTTAGGCAACAGTACATCAACAATCCTCCCACGTTCAAAGTCGGCTACATCTGTTGCTCTTTTCTATTGTTGAAAATTCCTGCCTTAATCCTATTTGACTTCATTCATGCAAAGGTCATCCTGAATTCAACAAATGGAGAAGCTATGGCAAAGCACACTGTTGAACATGGTTGAGAAAATGCCTTGTGGAACATGTAACTGATGTGCTCGCCCTGTCTCAAAAGTACCTGATATATACCATGTAGGCCTCCAAACTTAAAGCCTACAATCTCAAAATGTGTTATATTCATTATTACCATATTTGCTAAACATTCTAGTAATTATAATAATGATCCTGATTCTTGGTAGTGTGCTGCTGTTTCCTTTTTCCTAAACCAGTTGAATGTTCATATTACTAGTTGTGCCTACCTTATCGGCATGAATTAAATCAGAGGATCTACTCTAACCCTATTATCACCATTAGCATTTGGCAAATGTCACCTTTTTTTTTCATCCACAGAATGGCATCTCTTATTCTTCAATTTTCAAAATCTGCTAATGAAACTAAATTATTGTATTCATTAAAAAATAAGTTCCCAATTCCAATAAGCAGCAACATAGATGGGTTTTATTATGCCTCATCTTAACAGACGCTGATTATGAACTATAGCTATAATATATTATGCCATTGGCCTTTTTCTCTATGCTAAATACAGCTCAAATCTATAATTTACTGCCATCCATATATATATATATATGACCAAAACTAGGAGACATTAACAGGAAGATTAAAGTAAGCGCTAAAATAAACTTGAGTAAAAGAAAGATTTATGAGGTGGAGATAATTATTTTTAATATGCTCATAACTCACCATGACTAAAATATGGGAACACTTACTCACACATGCTTATGTCCAAGTTAAAAAAGATGCCTGCCAACTTAAGAAAAACCAAGCTCAATTAGTTTCAAGCAATCAAGGAAAAGGCCACTGTTATTCTTATGGCTTAACAAGGAAAAGACATCTTGTCTATAATATACTATGCTGTTGGCCTTAAATGAGATTTTTAGTGTAAGGTAAAACTGAATACAAGATTAAAAAATATTATTTAGCTACTTACATATAAATTTAAAAGCTGTTAATGATAACTTGTCACTGTTTTATAATATAAAATTATCTAATACAAAAGATACATATTCTAAGAAGATATTTTAATGCAGTTTTGTGTTGACAGCAAAATGTATGAGTATAAATATAAACAAACTGTTGGCATTATTTGTCAAGCTCATAAATCCATTTTTACTATAGTTTCTCAAATTCTCATAGACAAACTCTAAATAAAAGTCAAAGGATGTAAAAAAAAATACAAAAACTTCATTTTTTTTTCTTTTTTAATTTTTTTTTCTTTTAACATTTATTTATATTTTTTGAGACAGAGAGAGACAGAGCATGAACGGGGGAGGGGCAGAGAGAGAGGGAGACACAGAATCGGAAGCAGGCTCCAGGCTCTGAGCCATCAGCCCAGAGCCCGATGTGGGGCTCGAACTCATGGACCACAAGATCGTGACCTGAGCTGAAGTTGGACGCTTAACCGACTGAGCCACCCAGGCGCCCCAAAAACTTCATTTTTAAGATAGCACTTTAAAAATTTTTTTTTAATGTTTACTTACTTTTGAGAGAGAGGGCAAGCAGGGAAGGGGCAGACAGAGACAGAGACACAGAATCTGAAGCAGGCTCCAAGCTGTCAGCACAGAGCCTGATGTGGGGCTCAAACCCACGAGCTGTGAGATCAGGACCTGAAGCTTTACCAACTGAGCCACCCAGGCGCCCCAGCCCTTTTTTTTTAAACCTGTGTGTAGCTTAGTTTTATTCGTTGAAGTATGTTTCCTCAGCAATGCAATTTTAGGTTAAATACTTAGCCTTCATTTTCTTTCTTTTCTTGCTTTGTTTTTCAAGTAGGCTTCCTGCCAAGCACAGAGCCCAACATGGGGCTTGAATTCACAACCCTGAGATCAAGACTTGAGCTGAGATCAAGAGTTGGGTGTGGGGCACCTGGTTGGCTCAGTTGATTAAGTGTCCAACTTCGACTCAGATCATGATCTCACGGTTCATGGGTCCAAGCCCTGCTTGGAGCCTGTCAGCACAGAGCCTGGAGACTGCTTCATATACTGTGTCTCTCTCTCTCTCTCTCTCTGCCCCTCCCTCGCTCTCGCTCTCGCTCATGCTCTCTCTCTCTCAAATAAACATTAAAAAAAAAAAAAAAAAAAAAAAGAGAGAATCGTGTGCTTAACTGACTGAGCTACCTAGGTACCCCTCTTTTTTTTAAGTAAGCTCTATGCCCAAAATGGGGCTGGAACTCATGGCCCCGAGATCAAGAGTCATGTGCTCTACCAACTGAGCCAGCCAGGTACCCCTTAGCCTTCATTTCCTATTTGTTTTATATTAGTAGTTTCTTGTCAGACTGCGACTTTTCTGTTCTCTTAAGCTTTTTAGTCGAGTAGTTAATGCAATTAAATGTATTAGCAATGTTTACTAATGTAAACTTGTAAAAAGGAGGCTTTTTACAAATTCGAATTTTGTAAAAAAAAAAAAAAAGACTCCTTTTAGTAAATACTCAGTAAATTTGTTTACAAATTTGTATTTGCCTGAGATGTGGCAAACTTATACTAGAAAGTATGTGATATAATGAATGGCCTGAAACTTGCCTTAGTTTTTTTATTTTTAAAAAGGGAAAAACAACACCTACCCTACATACTTCATGGTTTTGCAGAGAATAAAATAAATCATGCATATTTAAATTTTCTGGAAACTATTAAGCACTTTATAAATGTAAGGAATTGTTATGCGAAGAGAACTTCTATCAACTGGCCAATAGGTATATTTCTTTGATGTAACGTTTGGCTCATATGGAAATAGACTAAAATAAAAGAAAGTAAATGGTGTATGTCGAAGAGTCTTTTTTTTTTTTTTCAGTTATTTTTTTTTATTTTATTTATTTATTTTATTTTATTTTTTATTTTTTTATTTTTATTTTTTATTTTTATTTTTTAATATATGAAATTTACTGTCAAATTGGTTTCCATACAACACCCAGTGCTCATCCCAAAAGGTGCCCTCCTCAATACCCATCACCCACCCTGCCCTCCCTCCCACCCTGCCCTCCCTCCCACCGCCCATCAACCCTCAGTTTGTTCTCAGTTTTTAACAGTCTCTTATGCTTTGGCTCTCTCCCACTCTAACCTCTTTTTTTTTTTTTTTTTTTCTCTTCTTTCCTTCCCCTCCCCCATGGGTTTCTGTTATGTTTCTCAGGATCCACATAAGAGTGAAACCATATGGTATCTGTCTTTCTCTGTATGGCTTATTTCACTTAGCATCACACTCTCCAGTTCCATCCATGTTGCTACAAAAGGCCATATTTCATTTTTTCTCATTGCCACGTAGTATTCCATTGTGTATATAAACCACAATTTCTTTATCCATTCATCAGTTGATGGACATTTAGGCTCTTTCCATAATTTGGCTATTGTTGAGAGTGCTGCTATAAACATTGGGGTACAGGTGCCCCTATGCATCAGTACTCCTGTATCCCTTGGATAAATTCCTAGCAGTGCTATTGCTGGGTCATAGGGTAGGTCTATTTTTAATTTTCTGAGGAACCTCCACACTGCTTTCCAGAGCGGCTGCACCAATTTGCATTCCCACCAACAGTGCAAGAGGGTTCCTGTTTCTCCACATCCTCTCCAGCATCTATAGTCTCCTGATTTCTTCATTTTGGCCACTCTGACTGGCGTGAGGTGATATCTGAGTGTGGTTTTGATTTGTATTTCCCTGATAAGGAGCGACGTTGAGCATCTTTTCATGTGCCTGTTGGCCATCCGGATGTCTTCTTTAGAGAAGTGTCTATTCATGTTTTCTGCCCATTTCTTCACTGGGTTATTTGTTTTTCGGGTGTGGAGTTTGATGAGCTCTTTATAGATTTTGGATACTAGCCCTTTGTCCGATGTGTCATTTGCAAATATCTTTTCCCATTCCGTTGGTTGCCTTTTAGTTTTGTTGGTTGTTTCCTTTGCTGTGCAGAAGCTTTTTATCTTCATAAGGTCCCAGTAATTCACTTTTGCTTTTAATTCCCTTGCCTTTGGGGATGTGCCGAGTAAGAGATTGCTACGGCTGAGGTCAGAGAGGTCTTTTCCTGCTTTCTCCTCTAAGGTTTTGATGGTTTCCTGTCTCACATTCAGGTCCTTTATCCATTTTGAGTTTATTTTTGTGAATGGTGTGAGAAAGTGGTCTAGTTTCAACCTTCTGCATGTTGCTGTCCAGTTCTCCCAGCACCATTTGTTAAAGAGACTGTCTTTTTTCCATTGGATGTTCTTTCCTGCTTTGTCAAAGATGAGTTGGCCATACGTTTGTGGGTCTAGTTCTGGGGTTTCTATTCTATTCCATTGGTCTATGTGTCTGTTTTTATGCCAATACCATGCTGACTTGATGATGACAGCTTTGTAGTAGAGGCTAAAGTCTGGGATTGTGATGCCTCCTGCTTTGGTCTTCTTCTTCAAAATTACATTGGCTATTCGGGGCCTTTTGTGGTTCCATATGAATTTTAGGATTGCTTGTTCTAGTTTCGAGAAGAATGCTGGTGCAATTTTGATTGGGATTGCATTGAATGTGTAGATAGCTTTGGGTAGTATTGACATTTTGACAATATTTATTCTTCCAATCCATGAGCAGGGAATGTCTTTCCATTTCTTTATATCTTCTTCAATTACCTGCATAAGCTTTCTATAGTTTTCAGCATACAGATCTTTTACGTCTTTGGTTAGATTTATTCCTAGGTATTTTATGCTTCTTGGTGCAATTGTGAATGGGATCAGTTTCTTCATTTGTCTTTCTGTTGCTTCATTGTTAGTGTATAAGAATGCAACTGATTTCTGCACATTGATTTTGTATCCTGCAACTTTGCTGAATTCATGTATCAGTTCTAGCAGACTTTTGGTGGAGTCTATCGGATTTTCCATGTATAATATCATGTCATCTGCAAAAAGCGAAAGCTTGACTTCGTCTTTGCCAATTTTGATGCCTTTGATTTCCTTTTGTTGTCTGATTGCTGATGCTAGAACTTCCAGCACTATATTAAACAACAGTGGTGACAGTGGGCATCCCTGTCGTGTTCCTGATCTCAGGGAAAAAGCTCTCAGTTTTTCCCCGTTGAGGATGATGTTAGCTGTGGGCTTTTCATAAATGGCCTTTATGATCTTTAAGTATGTTCCTTCTATCCCGACTTTCTCAAGGGTTTTTATTAAGAAAGGGTGCTGGATTTTGTCAAAGGCCTTTTCTGCATCGATTGACAGGATCATATGGTTCTTCTCTTTTTTTTTGTTAATGTGATGTATCACGTTGATCGATTTGCGAATGTTGAACCAGCCCTGCATCCCAGGAATGAATCCCACTTGATCATGGTGAATAATTCTTTTTATATGCTGTTGAATTCGATTTGCTAGTATCTTATTAAGAATTTTTGCATCCATATTCATCAGGGATATTGGCCTGTAGTTCTCTTTTTTTACTGGGTCTCTGTCTGGTTTAGGAATCAAAGTAATACTGGCTTCATAGAATGAGTCTGGAAGTTTTCCTTCCCTTTCTATTTCTTGGAATAGCTTGAGAAGGATAGGTATTATCTCTGCTTTAAATGTCTGGTAGAACTCCCCTGGGAAGCCATCTGGTCCTGGACTCTTATTTGTTGGGAGATTTTTGATAACCGATTCAATTTCTTCGCTGGTTATGGGTCTGTTCAAGCTTTCTATTTCCTCCTGATTGAGTTTTGGAAGAGTGTGGGTGTTTAGAAATTTGTCCATTTCTTCCAGGTTGTCCAATTTGCTGGCATATAATTTTTCATAGTATTCCCTGATAATTGTTTGTATCTCTGAGGGATTGGTTGTAATCATTCCATTTTCATTCATGATTTTATCTATTTGGGTCATCTCCCTTTTCTTTTTGAGAAGCCTGGCTAGAGGTTTGTCAATTTTGTTTATTTTTTCAAAAAACCAACTCTTGGTTTCGTTGATCTGCTCTACAGTTTTTTTAGATTCTATATTGTTTATTTCTGCTCTGATCTTTATTATTTCTCTTCTTCTGCTGGGTTTAGGCTGCCTTTGCTGTTCTGCTTCTATTTCCTTTAGGTGTGCTGTTAGATTTTGTATTTGGGATTTTTCTTGTTTCTTGAGATAGGCCTGGATTGCAATGTATTTTCCTCTCAGGACTGCCTTCGCTGCATCCCAAAGCGTTTGGATTGTTGTATTTTCATTTTCGTTTGTTTCCATGTATATTTTAATTTCTTCTCTAATTGCCTGGTTGACCCACTCATTTGTTAGTAGGGTGTTCTTTAACCTCCATGCTTTTGGAGGTTTTCCAGACTTTTTCCTGTGGTTGATTTCAAGCTTCATAGCATTGTGGTCTGAAAGTATGCATGGTATAATTTCAATTCTTGTAAACTTATGAAGGGCTGTTTTGTGACCCAGTATATGATCTATCTTGGAGAATGTTCCATGTGCACTCGAGAAGAAAGTATATTCTGTTGCTTTGGGATGCAGAGTTCTAAATATATCTGTCAAGTCCATCTGATCCAATGTATCATTCAGGGCCCTTGTTTCTTTATTGACCGTGTGTCTAGATGATCTATCCATTTCTGTAAGTGGGGTGTTAAAGTCCCCTGCAATGACCACATTCTTATCAATAAGGTTGCTTATGTTTATGAGTAATTGTTTTATATATCTGGGGGCTCGGGTATTTGGCGCATAGACATTTATAATAGTTAGCTCTTCCTGGTGGATAGACCCTGTGATTATTATATAATGCCCTTCTTCATCTCTTGTTACAGCCTTTAATTTAAAGTCTAGTTTGTCTGATATAAGTATGGCTACTCCAGCTTTCTTTTGGCTTCCAGGAGCATGATAAATAGTTCTCCATCCCCTCACTCTCAATCTAAAGGTGTCCTCAGATCTAAAATGATGTCGAAGAGTCTTAAACTTCTTCATTCCACGATTTTCTTAAGTCCTTTTATGATCCTAGAAGGGCAGGGGGGTACCATCATCATCAGGATTCTTCCAAGTGGTTTCAGCATGGAACTCCAGCATGTATGAATGTAAAATATTTGTGAGAGAACAAGTGGCAGGGGTTCTTTCTCCACACCTGATGTTACCTGCTGTCACCTGATTTAGACATAATCTCTAAATTCACACCCCAAAATTTCTAGTAAGAGTATGTGCTTTCATATCCTACCTGAGTGAGAGACCACAAACAACAAATCTGGATGGAAAGGCAGAGAGAAGACACTAGAAAATTACAAAATGTTTATGTTATGTATTTCCCTATTAAAATACATCATGTATCTTAAAGAACTATTGGAGCCAGCTTTATTTTCTCCACATGGGACTTGACAACAGCCCTTGTCTAAAAATATGCTTATCCCTGCCCCACGGCTCAGTCCTCCGTGCCCTTACTCTCTATGTTATCCTGAAGTAGGGACAAACTCTCAGCTCCTAAGTTCATGATGAAATATCTTCAGGGTAAAGTTCACAATCAATGACTTTTCCCCTGGAAGTCTCAACAGGCCAGGACTTCCTAATCACTCTGAGCCCAGACATCCTTGAAGGTTTAAGGGTCATCTTCTTAGAGTTTGTATTTTTGTTTCTTACATAGATTTTAATTTTAATTGCCATACTTCACAAAATCTACCACTTTGCTAATTCCTTAAAAAGGCAAGACTAGTGTCACTGTTAATCCTGATGTCTATGTGTAGATGTGTTTTTCAGATGGAAGAAGGGAAGAAGAAAGCATGGAAGGAGAAACTAAAACTTGTCTAAAACTGAATTCATTTTCTTAAATACAAACTTACTCTTCTTATATTCTCTTTCTCTATTGAAAGCAGGACCAGGATGGCTTTCCTTCCCCCTATTTTCCTACATTCCTTCCATCCTTCCTTTCCATTCACTCATCCAGTCATTTATCCAACCACCTACCTGACAAATATTTACTGAGCACATGCTACATGCTAAGCATCCATGCTAGCTTCTAAGAACACAGAAATGAAGAAGTCCCTGATCTCATGGAGTTTACAGAGTAGTAGGGAAAAAAACAATAAACTAATAAAATATATAGGTAGAGGAGGCTCAGTTGGTTAAGCATCCAAATATCTATTTCAGCTCAGGTCATGCTCTCACAGTTGGTAAGACCTTGGGCTCTGTGCTGTCAGTGCAGTGTCTGCTTGAGATTTACTCTCTCCCTCTCTGCCTCTCCCCTGCTCACATTCTCCCTCAAAATAAATAAACTTTAATAAACAGATGAATAAATAAATGAATAAAAAAAGTATATAAGTAGAAGACAGTAATTAATGAAAGGAGGGTGGTTAATATAGGGTCATCAGGGAAGGCCTCTTTATTTTTTTTTTCAGTATATGAAGTTTATTGTCGAATTGGTTTCCATACAACACCCAGTGCTCATCCCAAAAGGTGCCCTCCTCAATACCCATCACCCACCCTACCCTCCTTCCCACCCCCCATCAACCCTCAGTTTGTTCTCAGTTTTTAAGAGTCTCTTATG
>NW_026057578.1:78461456-78627525 GCF_023721935.1 Panthera uncia | reverse complement strand
TTTTTTTTTTTTTTTTTTTCCTTCCCTTCCCCCATGGGTTTCTGTTAAGTTTCTCAGGATCCACCTAAGAGTGAAAACATATGGTATCGGTCTTTCTCTGTATGGCTTATTTCACTTAGCATAACACTCTCCAGTTCCATCCGTGTTGCTACAAAGGGCCATATTTCATTTTTTCTTATTGCCACCTAGTACTCCATTGTGTATATAAACCACAATTTCTTTATCCATTCATCAGTTGATGGACATTTAGGCTCTTTCCATAATTTGGTGATTGTTGAGAGTGCTGCTATAAACATTGGGGTACAAGTGCCCCTATGCATCAGTACTCCTGTAGGGGAAGGCCTCTTTAAAGAGGTAACACTGAAAAAAGATCTGAATGAAATGAGAAAATGAACCATGAGAAAATCTGGGAAATGATGCTCCAGATCGAGTGAAAAACAAATGTAAAGGTCCTAAGGCTACAATGAGGTGGGCATGTTTGAGGACCAGAAGACCAGCATGCCTCTAACAGAATAAAAAAGGCACTGGGTGGTAGGAAACAAGGTTGGAGACAAAGACAAAAACCAGATCACATAGGGCCTCATAGGCAATGGTAATTTTATTCTGTAATGGGAGGCCACTGGTGGGTTTTGAACAAGGTAGTAGACATAATCTGATTAATGATTTTAAAAGATCATCCTAGGGAGACTTCTAGTTCCAAAAAATATTCTGGAGAACTTTACATGGCAAAATAATCAGATCCTGCATAAAATATAAATTTTTATTGAATTGCTGGGTACAAAAAGTTTTTTCATATAAAGGAAAACCTGAGCTTTTGTGAAAGAAAAGGGTTTTCCAAGGGCAGAAATATGCTTTTGTTTTGAGTATATCTGTGTGTGTTATCTTTCATAGTAAGTAAGTAGTTTTTTAAATTGGCATACTCCTACAACCAAGAGACTCCATTCCTAGGAATATTTTTAACACAGTGGTTTTTATTCCTGGCTAACCATTAAAATCATCTGGACGATTAAAAAACAAAATCAAACAAAGCAATACTGATATCCAATTCTACTTCTACAGATTCTAATTTAGTGGGTTTATATAGGGTCCAAGCATTGTTTTTTGTTTTGTTTTGTTTTGTTTTTAAGTTTCCCAGCTAACACTGAGAACCATTACCCCAAGAAAGCCCTTTTGCATGTATATCAAGAGATAGAAAGAATATTCACAGCAATATCATTTCTAATGGCTGAGATTTGCGGGAAAATTCTTATCTTTATCATCAGGAGAATGGATAAATTATGGTAAGCTCCATGTAATGGATTATATATTAGTGAAAATGAATAAACTACAACTATACACAACACAGGTAAATCTTAGAAACATAATATTGAGTAAATAGAGAAGTCTATTAAAAGGATAACGCAGGGGTGCCTGGGTGGCTTAGTCGGTTAAACATCTGACTTTGGCTTAGGTCATGATCTCATGGTTCCCGAGTTCGAGCCCCATGCCGAGCTCTGTGCTGACAGCTCAGAGCCTTGAGCCTGCTTCGGATTCTGTGTCTGCCTCTCACTCTGGCCTCCCACGCTTGCACTCTCTCTCTCTCACTCTCCTTCTATCTCTCAAAAATGATTAAACATTAAAAAAAAAAAAAGGATAGGGGCACCTTGGTGGCTGCGTCGGTTAAGTGTGTGACTTCAGCTCAGGTCACGATCTCAGGGTTTGTGAGTTGAAGCCCCTTGTTGGGCTCTGTACTGACAGCCCGAAGCCTGGAGCCTGCTTTGGATTCTGTGTCTCCCTCTCTGTCTGCCCCTCCCCCACTTGTGCACGTGCTCTCTCTCTCTTTCTCAAAAATAAGTAAACATTAAAAAAAATTTAAAAAAAAGGATAATGCATTTGTACAAAGATCAAAAATAAGGAAAATCAAATAACATATTTAGGTATATAGGATAGTGTCATTACTATAAAGCTTGAAATAAACATTGTTTATGGGTTCACATGTATAAGAGAATGGTTAGCAGCTATGTGTTTGGGGGAAGGGAGGAAGATCACAGGCAGAGGGATAGACAGAAGCATTATAGACAGAATTGACATTATTGTTACTTCTTTACACTGGATAGTATTCACTTTGTTGTTAGGATCCATAACTTACATATGTACTTCATATGTTATTTTGCATAAATAAAATATAAAATAACAACAATTTTTAAAAGATTTTACTATGTAGAAAATAGATTCTGGATAGGGTATATAAGTAGAAGCAGAGAGGAAGTTGGGAGGCCACTGAAGTAGTCCAGGAGAGAAATGATGGAGACTATGCCACAGTGGAATGGGGGGAGATGGTGAGAAGGAATCAGATTTAGAAAACATGTTGAAGAACTTATATATAGCTTATATAAGTTCTATTTAACTTCTTGTATAGGAAAAGGAGAAAATATGGGCTCCTAAGTTTTCTGCCTAAACAACTGGGTTAATGGCACTGCTATTTATTGAGAGATAGGGAAAATGAGGGGAATAGCAAGTTTGGGAAGAAAATGAGTTCAATTTTGCACAAGGAGAGATGTTGAGCAGATAACAAATCAGGGAAAAGCTAAAGCCAGAGAGACACTGGGATATATTACTATATAGATAGCATTTTAAATCATATGATTAGATTTGACTGCATTATAGTATATCCTGGGGCACCTGGGTGGCTCAGTCAGTTGAACGTCTGAATCTTGATTTTGGCTCCAGTCATGATCTCATGGTTTGTGGGATCAATGCCTGCACTGACAGTGTTAAGCCTGCTTGGGATTCTCTCTCTCCCTTTCTCTCTCTCTCTCAAAATAAATAAATAAATTTTAAAAATAGTGTGTTTCCTTTGGAAGGCCTTTTGAAAATCACTATCAAAAGCAGAAAGGCATTACCCTTTGACTCACTTCAGAAAATGTATCAAACATATATAAAGTAATCTGTAATCTGTGTACAAATCATTCATCGCAGCATTGCTTGTAATAACAAAAGACTGGAAATAACACAATGGATGGGTAATTGGCTAAATAAATTATGGTATATTTACATACTGGAATAGACATGTAAAACATAATGAAGAAGCTTTCCATATACCAAAATGAGAAGTTTTCTAGGATATACTATTATTTTTAATGTTTTTAATGTTTATTTATTTTTGAGAGAGAGAGAGCGAGAGAGAGCGAGAGAGAGAGAGAGCAAGAGCACGAGCAGGGGAGAGGCAGAGAGAACGAAGGAGGCACAGAGTCCGAAGCAGGCTCCAGGGTCTGAGCCGTCAGCACAGAGCCCTATGTGGGGCTTGAACTTAACAAACTGAGATCACGACCTGAGCTGAGTCGGATGCTTAATCAACTGAGCCACCCAGGCACCCCCAGCATATACTATTAAATGAAAAGAGCAAAATTCAGGGGCAGGATAGTGTTTATAGGATGTTACCTTTGGGGCCAGAAAAAAAAGGAATAAAAATAAACATTTAGTTTTGCTTCTATCTGCGTAAAACCACTGGAAAACACACAAAAAAACTAATAAAAGTGGTTTATTTTTAGAAAGCTCAGGTGGAGGAGGTACAATATGGTAAACTGGGATGGAGTGGTATGAAGACTTCCCAACGTGTATCTTTTTATATCATTTTGATTTTTGAGCCATGTCAACATATTATCTGACTAAAGCAATTCTACTAACACATTTTTTTTTAAGAGGAAAAAGTAGTCAGCTACATTAAATACTGCTAAAGGGATCAATAAGAAAAGGACTAAAATTGACCAGTGCATTTGGCAAGATGGAAATGACCTCCACCGGGGAGGTTTCAAAGAACAGAAGTAGAAAGAAGAGCCTGTTTGAAGTAGACTGAAAAAACTAATGATGAATATAGACAACTCTTTCAGTAGAAGGCAGAGAAATGCAAATGTAACAAAAGGGACATGTGGTGTCTAGAAAGTTTTGTTTGGAGCTATGTTGTGGAACATTTGTACACTAAGTGAGGTGATCAGGTACAGCGTAAGATACTGAGGGGAATGGTAAAATCAGGATCAAACCCCTTGAGTAGACCAGGGGGATGGGTCTAATATACAAGGTGACAGGTGGTCTTTGGATTAAAGCAGGAACAGAAAACGGTAAGGCAGAATGTGAGGTTACAAATCATGTCTCCCTTCTCTTAACACACATATAACATGCATACATTCTAACTTTAATGGCCTTCTACCACACATGGTTTTATGTGAAAATCATTACTGTTGTCCATGCGATCCATGACCTGAGCAGCATCTACCTCTCCAAACGTGTAGTAACATCACTCTCTCCTTGCCCACTACATTCCAGTTACACGGGCTTTGTTTCCATTCTTTAAACATAACAAGTTACTTCTTGATTCAGAGCTTTCATACATGCTGTCTAAAGTTCATCTCTCCTACCATTCCTATTAATGTTTTCTTACTATCTCTTAATAGGTCTACTATCAAACTCTTATAGTTCTTTTTCTCCAAAGCATTTACCATGATTTTTATGTATGTACCTCTGGGTTCACTCTGTAGTACCTCTGGAAGGCAGAAACAATGTCTGTTATTATACTCACTATCTAACATAAAGCCTGGCACACTGTGGATGCTCAATAAATATATTTAATATACATATATTTTTTAATTGTGGTAAAAAGAAAATATTAAATTTACCAGCTTAACCATTTTTACTTGTACAGTTCAGTAATCAGTAATTATTTCTTAAATGAGTAAAATGAGCAATCTAACCAGTTGCCCAAGCTAGAAACTAACAAATCATCCTTGATTCTCATTCTTCCCTTTTCTCCCACAGATCCTCTTCTTCAGTCTTGTCAATTCTAACTTTACAGTTTTATTCATCCTTCCATTCTATCTTCACTGCTTTGCTCAATGGTTCAGGCCCTCATGATTTCTGATCTGGGTTATAAAAGTCTCCTATGTACATCCCTGTCTTCAGGTTCTTTGGTCTCTGTTTTTCACATATGGTCTTCAAAGTTCTCATTTTACTGAAATTTAGCCATGTCTTTCCTTTATCACATAGAAACTAAAGGTGTGCATGGTTGAACCTGGAAATCAACCGAGTGAGCAATGGTTCTCCTTACAATCTTGGAGCCAAGATCTATCAAGGAAGGTCACTGGAGCCTCAGGTAAAAAATGCCAAAAATCACCAGGAACTGCGGAAGCTGAAGACAAGGAAAGCAGTGGGGATAAGGCAATGAAGACTGAATGTTAAGAAACACGCGGTGGAAATGCTATTAATTCTGCAACGGGAGGGGTCTCTTGCTCAGGATTCATTATGCTTCTATAACCACTACTATTATTATTATGATTATTAACAAGATAAACAATACATACTGTAAAACCCACCCTTTCAATGTTCTGTAAGGTGACAAATGCATACAATTGCACAACCTCCACAACTGTATACAGCACCATTCCGTTACCCATCCCTCCCAAATTCCTATGCATTCCCTTACCTTCTGACAATTACTGGTGAATTTCTGTCTCTACAGTTTGCCTTTTCTAAAATGCTACAAAAGTGAAATCATATAGAAAGTAGCCTTCTGACTCTGGCTTCTTTCACTTGGCATAATGCATTTGAGATACATCCATGCAGTTGGGCATATGACAGCCTTTTAGTAGTATCATTTAGCTTTTCCTTCTTTTAGAGGTATTGGGAAGCTAAGAATCAGGGTAAGACTACTTCTTTTTTTAAGATTTTATTTTTAAGTAATTTTATACACCCACCATGGGGGGTCAAATTTATAACCCCAAGATCAAGAGTCACACGTTCTACTGAATGAACCAGCCAGGTGCCCTGTAAGACTACTGTTTATGTTTCCCTTCAGAGTAAATAAAAGCTTGACTTCAGAGTACCTGGTTTCAAGAGACTGCTACTAGTATCCTAATGTCTACACAATAATAATTTCTAGCAATCATACCCCCAAATTTTCACAACCTGATCCCATTTTTATGCCCAGGTACTCTACTCATCTATTCCACTTACAATCACACTAGTAGTGCTCACGGTCTCTTGAACTAGGCACTTTCATCCTTCAAAGCTTTTGCCCATCTTTCCTTTTGAAATGCCCTCCTCCTTTCTTTGCTCATTTAGTGAACTCCAATTGTCCTTTTACCACTCAGATCAGTTGTGATCTCTGCTGTCCAACTCATTACCACTACACTACACCCACACTCGTACACACAAACACAAACCCACAAAATTTTCCAGTTCCTAACCTCTAAAAAAGAGAGTTTAGAGAAGATGTAGTGAAGTACACATAATACTCTCATTAATATTCTGATAGTACTCTAGTCTATTTCTATTACAGCCCTAATTATACTGTATAATACTTTTTATGTGCCTGCCATATTGGGTAGGTTGTGAGGTTGTTGAAGACAAAGACTTTGTCTTAGTCATGGTTTTCCTCCTGGTTCATACTAGAGCACATTGCATAGAATGTGGTCTACATAATAAGTGCATGAAATAACACATGAGGAGAGGCATATCCCAGATGTCTTTAAAGATGTCCTAGGTATTTAGTGGACACTGTCTTCCCCAATTGTCCCCAACACAAACTTTGAGAGACATTCCCATAGAATACTTCTTTCTTAGAAAAAGAAATATAATTATCTATTTTTTCTGTTTCATCCAGTTTTCAATTGGTTTATTTCTCACTTAAGGAAAATCAATTATCATTATCATTAACAAATATTTACTTGAAATATACTACTTGTCTTGGCAAATTTTAAGGTAAGTAAAATAATTAAAACAAATTTTTTTTTAACGTTTATTCACTTTTTGAGAGACAGAGACAGAGACAGAGTGTGAGCAGGGCAGGGGCAAAGAGAAAGGGAAACACAGAATCCGAAGCAGGCTCCAGGCTCTGAGATGTCAGCACAGAGCCTGATGTGGGGCTTGAACCCACAAACCCTGAGATCATGACCTGAGCCGAAGTCAGACACTTAACCGACTGAGCCACCCAGGCGCCCCTAGTAGGAGAAATAATTTACTTTTACTTCACGTTCAGTCCATGTTAAGAGTAACAATGAGTATTGCTGAACTGCTTCCTATAGCATTCTACATGACTAGTGTCTCTAACCCTTTGTCAAAAGAGGTTAACTCCTGCGAAGTGGTCAGATTCTATTTTATAGCACTTTAGCATCTCACACCCTTTAAAAACATTATACAAATGTACACACGAGAGTATTTTGTACAATGAAAAGTACTCAGGTTACTAATGTTTTATATGATAGAGAATTTAATCATAGTATTCAGAGCAAATTTTATTTTAAACTACATACTATGTACACTGAATTTTAAAAAAAAGTTTGGAAAACCACACACTGTTGATTTAGTTTTTCCTTCTTTTTGAGGTGTCAGAAAGCTATGAATCAGGGTAGGACTATTTTTGATGCTTCCTTCAGAGTAAATAAAAGTCTGACTTCAGAGTACTGTAACAATAATATTTCTATCAAAAAGTATTTTTTAGAAACTTCATGAATATTTTTTTATAACTTTTAAATTTTAACATACAGTATTATATTAGTTCCAGATGTACAATACAGTGATTCAACAATTCCATACATCACCCAGTGCTCATCACAACAATTGCATTTCTTAATCCCCATCTCCCATTTCACCCATTCCCTCACCCACTTTCCCTCTGGTAACCATCAGTTTGTTCTCTATGATCAAAAGTCTGTTTCTTGGTTTCTCTCTCTCTTCTTTGTTTTGTTTCATAAGTTCCACATGTGAGTGAAATCATACAGTATTTGTCTTTCTCTGACTGACTTAATTCATTTAGCATTATACTCTCTTGCTTCATCCATGGCATTGCAAATGGCAAGATTTCATTCTTTTTTATGACTAAATAATATTCCTGTGTGGTGTGTGTGTGTGTGTGTGTGTGTGTGTGTGTGTGTGTGTATCACCTCTTGTTTATCCATTCATCTATCCATGGACACTTGGACTGCTTCTATAATCTAGCTATTGTAAATAATGCTGCTATAAACTTAGGGATGCATACATGATTTTGAATTAGTGTTCCTGTATTTTTTTCCCAATATATGAAGTTTATTGTCAAATTGGTTTCCATACAACACCCAGTGCTCATCCCAAAAGGTGCTCTCCTAATACCCATCACCCACCCTCCCTCCCACCCCCCATCAACCCTCAGTTTGTTCTGTTTTTAAGAGTCTCTTATGCTTTGGCTCTCTTCCACTCTAACCTCTTTTTTTTTCCTTCCCCTCCCCCATGGGTTTCTGTTAAGTTTCTCAGGGTCCACACAAGAGTGAAACAATATGCTATCTGTCTTTCTCTGCATGGCTTATTTTACTTAGCATCACACTCTCCAGTTCCATCCACGTTGCTACAAAGGGGCATATTTCATTCTTTCTCATTGCCACGTAGTACTCCATTGTGTATATAAGCCACAATTTTTTTTATCCATTCATCAGTTGGTGGACATTTAGGCTCTTTCCATAATTTGGCTATTGTTGAGAGTGCTGCTATAAACATTGGGGTACAAGTGCCCCTATGCATCAGTACTCCTGTATCCCTTGGGTAAATTCCTAGCAGTGCTATTGCTGGGTCATAGGGTAGGTCTATTTTTAATTTTTTGAGGAACCTCCACACTGTTTTCCAGAGTGGCTGCACCAATTTGCATTCCCACCAACAGTGCAAGAGGGTTCCCGTTTCTCCACATCCTCTCCAGCATCTATAGTCTCCTGATTTCTTCATTTTGGCCACTCTGACTGGCGTGAGGTGATATCTGAGTGTGGTTTTGATTTGTATTTCCCTGATGAGGAGCGACGTTGAGCATCTTTTCATGTGCCTGTTGGCCATCCGGATGTCTTCTTTAGAGAAGTGTCTATTCATGTTTTCTGGTCATTTCTTCACTGGGTTATTTGTTTTTTGGGTGTGGAGTTTGGTGAGCTCTTTCTAGATTTTGGATACTAGCCCTTTGTCTGATATGTCATTTGCAAACATCTTTTCCCATTCTGTTGGTTGCCTTTTAGTTGTGTTTGTTGTTTCCTTTGCTGTGCAGAAGCTTTTTATCTTCATAAGGTCCCAGTAGTTCATTTTTGATTTTAATTCCCTTGCCTTTGGGGATGTGTCAAGTAAGAAATTGCTAAGGCTGAGGTCAGAGAGGTCTTGTATTTTTTTTATAAATAGCCAGTAGCGCCATCACAGGATCATGGGCAGTTCTATTTTTAACTTTTTGAGAAAACTCCATATTATTTTCCACAGTAGCCACACCAGTTTGCATTTCCACTAACCTTATTCCTTTTTCTCCACATCCTTACCAACACTTGTTTCTTGTGTTTTTGATATTAGCCATCCATGTCTTTCATTGATAATGTTTATCAAAGTCATGATTGCTACCCATGAAAATGATAAAGTGCACATGTGCCTGAGTTAATATTTTCAAAATGAAGAAATAAACTAGTAATATCTTTGGTTATATATACCCTAAAGCCTCATCATTCAAATATTGTTAATACAGAATTGGTTATATTTTGGACATTGTATGTTAACTTGTATTAAGTAAATATTCTGAAGTAATTTTTCCTTTCTAAAAAAATTAGATGTGCTCTATAGGAGACATACTTATCTGGGGAAAAAAGCAAATAAGCAAAATTTCTGTATTAAAAATATTTTTAGTCAATTCTAAATTTGTAAGAATAGTATGAGCTAAAATAAGAATAACATCTATTGTACAAGGTACAGTTTTGTTAAGTAAAATAAAAATATTAACAAGTTCTAAAGAAATATATATATAAGAGGAACAATATGTAATGGAACAAACTTCTCTACATTAAGGGCACATTACTACCATATTTAACTCATGAAAATCAGGTCAAATGAAGACCTCTACTTAATAATTCAAGTTATTTTGACTAGATGAAAGAATAAACTTTTTCTATTTAAATTAAAAATGAACTCTGTTACTTATACTAATCACTCAATTTGATGAGCCTTTTCTGGTTTGCTTACTTATGAAGTTTTACTACAAGAAGTGTGGATGGTCTGTGGAGAAAGGAAGGAAAGAAGGAAAGAGGGAAGGAAGGAAGGAATGAAGGGAGAGAGAGGGAGGGAAAGAAGAGAGAAAAAGATAGAGAGAGAAAGAAAGAAAGAAAAAATCAAGAAAGAGAAAGAGAGAAAGAGTGAAAGAAAGAAAGAAAGAAAGAAAGAAAGAAAGAAAGAAAAGAAAAAAAGAAAAAAGCCCAGCTATGTTAAAAACCTAAGTCTTCCAAAGGCAGCCAAGATACAGCTAAGAGTTAAATAGATAAACACTGAAGAGTTTCCACCCCAATTGCATCTGGTGGTGGTGGTACAGAAACAGCTTTAGTATTTTTATCAAATTATTACAGTAAATTATTACATCTTAGAATTAGAAATTACGATATAGTACAGATAAATAATTATCTCTTGAGCTTCACAAGGCATTCTGGGTATGAGAATAGTCTGTGGAATTTGGTACTAGAACATAAATATACTTTAATAGAAAGTAACACTACAAACTTACTTATCAAAGTATCAAGAACTTTATAAGTTTACAATCCCAAAGCATAATCAATTTATTTACAATGTATTTTCAATTATTGGCTTTGCATCTCAATAAAATCATTATTAGAAAGGGTAATCTAGTTTTAAAAGTCCTCTTACACTCTTAGAAGTTTACTTTTTTTTTTGTTTTTTTAAAGGCCAAAAAAATTCCCGGGTTATAAACTTAAGACCTAATGAAATGATCTAACTACATGCAGGTTTGCAAAGAAAATGCTCATACACCCTTTGAAAATGGCACTAATGTAGCCAATATCTAGTGCATATATTAACCCTTAGATTACAACTCATAATCCAAGTATTTAAAAGTTTACATGTCCCACAGTAGTTTGGCCTTTTGTACATAAGCCAGCTAAAGAATACATATTACCATTATAAATATGTCCTAACCTCTTGTTTAAATGCTATCAAAACAAACAGTAAAAGGAATATTAAGCCATTTTATAATATCTAGTTGCTGCATTAACTCAACTGTACTCTGATTGTTTTTTGAGACTCTTCTCCAAGTTCAAACATGTCAAGCTTGTTCTTCAAGCCCTTCAAGTTGGGACTTATATTAAAAAACAGTGCCAAGCAAGAAGTTTAAGTCAACATAAAACCTTTACAGAAATGATTATAGGAGTTCAAATTGACTGTAAATATCCCTCAACAACATGTCATGTAGTAAAACCAAAATATTTCATTGGATTATAGTTTACTTTCTGCTTATAATTTCTTCTTTGACCTACAGGTTACTTGAAAATGTATACAGTAATTTTCAAATGTATGGATTTGTTCTAGTTATTGTTTTGTTATTGATTTCTAGAGTAACTGCACTATGGGCAGAAAACATAATTTCAACCCTCGGAAGTTTGTTGAAAACTTACTTTAGAGCCTAAGACATAGTCACTGTAAAGAAATGAATTCTTTAGTTGTATAGTGCAGTATTTTATGAGATCAAAATAGAGTCTTTAAATCTTACTGATTTTTAAGTCTGCCTATTCCATCAATTACAGAGAGAGAGGTGCTATAATTGCTTATTATGATATGGATTATCTGTGTCTCTATTTCTTTCAAAGTTACCTTTGTATATTTTGAGAACATGTTATTAGTAAATGCAAATTCAAAATTTGTATCTCCCTGATAAACCGAATCTTCTTTCATGATGAAATGATCAGCTTTTATATTTAGTAACACATTCAGCCTTAAAACCCATTATATTCCATATTAATATGGCAGCATTGGTTTTCTTTGGGTTAATGTTCTCATGGTAAATCTTTTTTCAGTCTTTTAATTTCAATCTTTCATATATCTATTTTTAGATGTGTGCACTTGAATTTTTTTTTTTAACTTTATTTTTTAGGGGCACCAGGGTGGCTCAGTCAGTTAAGTGTCTGACTTCAGTTCAGGTCATGATCTCTCCATTCCTGAGTTCAAGCCTCGTATCCAGCTCTTGTGCTAACAGCTCGGAGACTGGAGCCTGTTTTGGATTCTGTGTCTCCCTCTCTCTCTCTGCCCCTCCCCTGCTCTCTCTCTCTCAAAAATGAATAAACATTAAAAAATTTTTCAACTTTACTTAAAAAAAATTTTTTTTTTACTTTTATTTTTTAGAGAGAGAGAGAGAGACAGAGCGTGAGCAGGAGAGGGGCAGAGAGAGAGACACAGAATCCGAAGCAGGCTTCAGGCTCTGAACTGTCAGCATAGGGCCGGATGTGGGGATCGAACTCATGAACTGCAAGATCATGACCTGAGCCGAAATTGGACGCTTAACTGACTGAGCCACCCAGGTACACCTACTTGGACTTTTTTTCAATCCAGACTGATAATCTTTGTTTTTAACTGCAGCATTTAGCCCATTTAGAGTTAACAACCAGTGATGAGTTTCAATCTGTCTTATTTTAACTGTTATTTGTTCTAACCACTTTGTGTTTATTTTTCTCTCCTTTCACTGAATTATTATTTCTAAGACTTTTTCCTCTATTCACACTTCTAGTTTGGAAGTTAAACATTATGTTTCTATCCTTTTAGTAGTTACCCTAAAAATTACAACATGCTTACTTAACTAATCAATGTCTAAAGAACAATCAATATATCTTTATCCTTCTTCTCAATAATATAAGTACCTTAGAATACTTTAGTATTCATTCTCACTCCCAGCTTATATATTATCGTTCTCATATATATTAATTCTTTTATTTCAACCCATCATGAGATATTGTTTTATATTGTCAATTTGTGCTTAAATTTATGCACATGTATGCCATTGTCTGATCTTTTTTTGTTTCTTGAATTCTTGACCTTTTAATGAATATTTTCCTTCTTCCTAAATTACATGTTTTAGACTTTCCTTTAGTGAGGGTCTGTTGGTAACAAATAGTTGTCTGGAAACATCTTTATTTTTGTTCCCAGTCTTGAAATCGTTTCACTGGACTACTATTCCAGGCTGGCAGCTATTTTCTTTCATCATGTGAAAGATATCATTGGACTATCTCTGGCTTCTATTGTTGCTGCTGAGAAATAAGCAGTGTTCCTTTGAAAGTATTTTGGCTTCTTCCCACCCTTGGGCTTATTTAAAAATCTCTTCTATTTATCTATCTACCTACCTATATCTCCCTACCAATCAATCAATCATCTTCTGAAGTTTCACTACAAGGTCTCTGGGTTTGGATTTCTTCTATTTTAATTAGGATTTGCTAGGCTTCTTGAATCAGCAGATTGTACCTTTCATCAGTTTTAAAAAGTTCTCAGCCATTATATCTCTTCAAATATAGTCTCTTTCTACTCTTTCTTGTCCTTCTCAGAGCCTAATTAGAATTATACATCTTAATCAATCCTCTAGGTCTTTTCTTGGTTTTATTTTTTATAATGGAAAATTTCAAATGTAGAACAAATATTATAATGAGTCCTCATGTAACCACTCCTCAGCTTGAAAAGTTAACAACATAAGGGGTGCCTGAGTGGCTCAGTTGGTTAAGCGTCCAACTTTGGCTCAGGTCATGATCTCACGGTGTGAGAGTTTGAGCCCCGCGTCAGGCTCTGTGCTGACAGCTCAGAGCCTGGAGCCTGCTTCGGATTCTGTGTTTCCTTCTATTTCGGCCCCTCCCTGGCTTGTGCTCTGTCTCTCTGTTTCTCAAAAATAAATAAATGTTAACATTTTTTTAAAAAGTTATCAACATTTTTTCCAAGTTTTTGTTATTTTCTCCAAATACAACCCTCTCCCCCGACACACATTTTTCTTCTAGAGTATTTTAAAGAAAATCCTAGATCCTATCATTTCAACACTAAATAATCCAGTACATATCTCTAAAAGATAAGAAAATTTAAGATCTGTAATTTCTCCTCTTCTCCACTTTGTCCAAACTATTCATTTGTTAAATGAATTGAGTCATCTGTCCTGAAAGATTTCCCACATTCTCTGTTTTTGGTTGATTGCATCTTCATGGTGTCATTTCACATATTCCTACACACACACACACACACACACACACACACACACACTCCATATCTCTTGATGGTTATTATAACCAGTGGCTTGATCAGATCTCAGTTTAATTCTATGGCAAGAATATTTTATAGGTTGTTCTATATACTTACTATTGCAATATATCAGGAGGTACAAAATGACTGTCATACTCTTAAGGATATTAATATTGATCACTATAGTTGAGCCCGATCCATTCATCTATTATTAAATTTTTCCTCAAGGGTTTTAGCAGCCATGCTAATTGTTGTTAGATCCATTATTTCCTAGGGAATTATGAAATGATGACTTTTCACATGGTATCATTCCTTCAGCATTTCATATCCAGAATTCTTCTATAGCAGAAGAACTTTCCCTCATCAACTATTATCTTGAAATACAGTTCATAAATGAAAGTCAGGATAAATTCTTGACTCTTTTTCTTTTTTTACCAATGTATACAGTACTGAGTTGGTGTCCTCATAATCTCCATTATCCATTTGGGTATTATCATTAGAAATTCATGAATTTTTACATATTTGATGTGTTTCAATCCTTCTGCAGATATTTATTCTTTTTTAATTATATAAACATGCTCCATTGTGTTCATAATTAATGTTACAAATGTGTCTGATGGTAAAATCTTTCCTTTGTAGGTAAATTCAAAAGAATTATCAGGATATGTCTAGTTTGGGTCTCATTCCATTCATCTTGTTTGGTACTTGTGAATTTTTTTTAATCTACTGACTCAAGTCTTCCTCTAGCTCACATAAATTCCCTTCAATAAATTATTTTCCTCATCTGTTCTCATATCTACATCTCTTCTAAGTGTACTGAATTTTCTTTCTTTCTTTTTTTTTTTTTGGATGTAAATTATTTTATTTTATTTTTTTTTAAATATATGAAATTTATTGTCAATTGGTTTCCATACAACACCCAGTGCTCATCCCAAAAGGTGCCCTCCTCAATACCCATCACCCACCCCCCCTCCCTCCCACCCCCCATCAGTCCTCAGTTTGTTCTCAGTTTTTAAGAGTCTCTTATGTTTTGGCTCTCTCCCACTCTAACCTCTTTTATTTATTTATTTATTTATTTATTTATTTATTTTTAAATATACTGAATTTTCTAACTCTAGTCTTTATTTTTACTTTCTCTCCATAATTTTAATTAATTTACTTTTCACCTTGAATTCTACAGAGAATTTTTCAAGGTTGTCTTCTTATTCACTAATTGGATGTTCTATAACATACAATCAGCTATATATAATTTAAAATTTTTTAAATTGTCTTTTCATATCCAAGAGCTCTTTACTATTCTCAAATTATTACTTTCACCATGTGGGGGGAAATTTTTCAGAAAAGTTGCAAATATAGTACAATAAAACCCATATATTCTTTATCTAGATATCATAATCTATGATTAACATTTTGCCTCAGATCATTATTTTTGGTGTCTACTTACTCGTTTCATTTATTAATGGAATGTCCAGTTTATTCACACTAAAAATATTAGTTTTTTTTAAATTTGTTTTTGTGATAAGTTTGTCTTATGGAAGGTCATTTGCTCCAATGATTAAGATTGGTCTTAATTAAGAATTTTTTGTTTTTGCACAAAATTTAAGAAGGCACTCATTTTGAGGCTCATGTGTAACACTGGGAATGAGTATATCTCCTTTTTTTTTTTAATTTTTTTTTTCAACGTTTTTTTTTTATTTATTTTTGGGACAGAGAGAGACAGAGCATGAACGGGGGAGGGGCAGAGAGAGAGGAGACACAGAATCGGAAACAGGCTCCAGGCTCCGAGCCATCAGCCCAGAGCCTGACGCGGGGCTCGAACTCACGGACCGTGAGATCGTGACCTGGCTGAAGCCGGACGCTTAACCGACTGCGCCACCCAGGCGCCCCAGAGTATATCTCCTTAATAATGATGCACCCATTGCCAAAATTTAAGGACACATTAACTATTGGGTTTAAACAAGTGCCACGTTAGCACTTACATAACTTCAAGAGTTAGTGTTTTCTCAAATTTTACAGCCTAGAGTTGCCTTTCTTGCTTCACCCTAGCTTTGCTGCGCACTTTGTTGTGGGTCTTTTCATTTTTTAT
This sequence comes from Panthera uncia, assembly GCF_023721935.1. Lineage (NCBI taxonomy): Eukaryota > Metazoa > Chordata > Mammalia > Carnivora > Felidae > Panthera > Panthera uncia. Next base: position 78,611,435 of record NW_026057578.1, on the reverse strand, counting down.
TTTGTCTGTTTCTTACTATTATAGACTAAATTTTATCCAGTACTGGCAGTTGAGAAGGGTTCTATCATAGTTTGTATGAATCTGTTCAAATTCTATATTTTCCTCTTCTTGATGCAGTAAAGGGAAAGCTAATTGGTGCTTCCTTCACATTTATCATCAGTAATGTATCCTAAAGTGACCCCGCCAATACACATCAATGACACTCAGTTTACCATTTGTTGCTAATTGCTTAGCCTTTACAAAGCATTTAGCAAATCAGCCAAACTTGTAAATCATTCTTTATCATCAAAGGACACACATAATTTATTTACCTTATTCAGATTCTTTTCCTATATGGGGACAGTTTTATCTCCATAAGAAAAAAATGGCAATTCAATTCTTAGTTGGAAAACTGTGGCAGACACTTTAATTTGGTTACTCCAGAATATATGAATATAAAAGAACAACTTCTCAAAATCACACTTAATTACTGTACAAAATTGGTTTCAAAAGTCAAGCGTTCTAATCATGGTTTGTTTGTTTTTAACCAAAATTCAGCATTTTTATCTTTCCCATTAAATACAGTCAGAAAAATCAAGAGGCAAATTCTTAGAGATGTTCTTGATTCTACGGTTGCTCATTTTCCCAGTTTGCAAAGGCCTTTAATTGGGTTACAGCTACTGCACATTTGTCTGCCAAATTTGCCTCATTGGTACAACAGGTCTGGGACTAGAGTGAGGCAAGGCAGTGCCTCAGAACACAAGATTCAAGGAGGCATCACTCTTAGGGTGATGAACATGTAAAGTCTGCACTTACACCAATAGGAGAGAAGTGCCTCTATGAATTTTGTGCCCTACAAGCCTCTCTTGCCTCATTCTAGTCCAGGCCCTGCAGTATGTATGTCCAAATATATTTTAAATATATTTTTTAAATGTTTATTCATTTTGAGAGACAGTGAGAGAGCATGCATGCAAAAGAGAAAGAATCCTAAGCAGGCTCTGTGCTATCAGCGCAGAGCCCAACACAGGGCTCGATCTCATGTACAGTGAGATCATAACCAGAGCCAAAATCGTGTCGGACACTTAACCCACAGAGCCACTCAGGCACCCCATATATTTAAGAGTTGATATTGCAAGTGCCAAAAAAGGGGGAATGTTTCTCAATATCCTCACCAGTAATTTTAAGCTCTGGAAATTACCATATCTTTTCAGACATCATTACATAAATGCAGTGAGCTGATTTTAAAGTAAATACTATTTAAGTTTTGCTAGCTTGGGTTTCTCGTTTATTTATGGATTTTTATTTGTCTTTGTATTCTATTGTAGTACTGTTCCTAGCCTTCTTTATGCTCAGTTGCAAAATATTTTCACGATTTTCTTTTGAGACCTATGATTGTTTTCAAATGTCATTTTAAAATGACCAGGGGCAGCCGGTGGCTCAGTCGGTTAAGGGTCTGACTCTTGATTTTGGCTCACGTCCTAATCTGACAGTTTCATGAGTTCAAGCCCCACGTCAGGCTCTGGACTGATGTGCTAGCGAACTCTCTTTCTCTCTCTCTCAAAATAAATAAATAAACTTAAAAAAATGACTGTTTTGGGGTGCCTGGGTGGCTCAGCCTGTCGATTATCTGATTTTTAATTTTGGTTTGGGTCATGATTCCCAAGGTGGTGGGATCAAGCCCCACATCATATACCATGCTGAACAAGGAAACTGCTTAAGATTCTTTCTCTCTGTCTCTGTCTCTGTCTCCCTCTCCCTGGCTCATGCTTGCTCTCTCTCTCTCTCTCTCTCTCTCTAATAAAAATTAAAGGAGGGCCTGGGTAGCTCAGTCAAGTTAAGCATCTGACTCTTGGTTTCATCTCAGGTCACGGTCACAGTGTGTGGGATCAAGCCCTGCACGGAGCTTTGTGCTGGCAGTGCAGAGCCTGCTTGGGATTCTCTCTCTCCATCTCTCTCCTGTTTGAACTCTCTCTCAAAATAAATAAATAAACTTTAAAAAAAATTTTTTAAAGAAATGACTATTTCAAGCAATTATTATGTAGGCATTCTCATAGAAGAGATACCAAGATTTGGGCTCATTTGCATCTATACTATAAAACTCATTAATTAATTAATTTATTTATTTATTCATTCATTTAGAGGAGGGGAGGGCAGAAAGAGAGATAAAATCTCAAGCAGGCTCCATGACACAGGGGCTTGATCCCATGACCCTGGGATCATGACCCAAGCCAAAATCAAAAGTCTGATACTCAACTGACTGAGCCACCCAGGCACCCCTAAAACTCACCTTTTAATAGACATCAATGGCACAGCCTGCTGTTCCCTAATATTGATTGTACTCTACTTTTTTAGTAATATAACCCTTGACTTTTAACTGAGTAATACAACTACCCAGAATAAAGATTTATTTTCTAGTGTTCCTTGCTTGAGGTAGATAGGACTGTTTTTTGCCCTCTCCTTTTTGATTGGAATGGGGCAAATTGGCTGTGGTTCAAGTAGCCATCTTGGAAGTCCATGCCAAGCACGGTGGGTCAGCAAAATAGGAGACTGGGTCCCTGATGCCTTTGTGAAGCTACTGTATCAGCACTGGACCTTTAAAATTTTCAAAGACAGAAATAAATTTTTCTTTCATTTAAACTGGCATTTGAGGGGCACCTGGCTGGCTCAGTCAGTAGAGCATGTAAGTCAACCTCAGGGCTATGAGTTCAAGCCCAGCACTGGGTGTAGAGATTGCTTAAAGATACCATCTTAAAGGGGTGCCTAGGTGGCTCAGTTGGTTAAGTGTCTGAATCTTGATTTTGGCTCAGGTCATATCTCACAGTTTCATGAATATAAGTCCCATGTCTGGCTCTGGGTTGACAGAGCAGAGCCTGCTTGGGATTCTCTCTCTCCCTCTCTCTCTCTGCCCCTCCCCAACGCATGCACATGTGCATGCTCTTTCTCTTTCAAAATAAATAAATAAAAATTAAAAAAAAAAAATCTTAAAAGAAAAAAACAAAATGCATTTGAGGCTTTCTACTGCCCACAGATAATCCTAATTCCAACTGAAATTCCATTAACCAGAGACTCGTTTGATTAATAAGATCTTAAAAAATAATAATTCTGGGAGGTTCCACACACATATTAAGAAAAGTAGTTGATACAGTGTAATTTTTTTTTTAAGTTTATTTATTTATTTTGAGAGAGACAGAGACAGCTCTAGTGGGGAGGGGCAGAGAGAGAGAGGGAGAGAGAAAGAATCCCAAGCAGGCTCTATGCTATCAGCCCAGAGCCCAAAATGGGGCTCAAACTTGCTGAACAGTGAGATCATGACCTGAGCCTCAAACCAAGAACTGGATGCTTAATGGAGTCACCCCAGTGCCCTTCAGTGTAATTTGTTCTTAACCTTAAGCAAAAATCAGCCAGAGTGAAAGAAGTAGGTAGCTTTGCACGGGGGAGACAGGAAATTCTAGAACATAAACTATTTTGCAGGGAGATAACAAGATAAATTATCAGTAAAAAGGTAACAGGAGACTGAAGATATACCAGTGAGAGAAGCAGATAAAATTAAGGCTGATTGCTGAGGCCCAGTTGTATCCTCTGCCTAGGGTTCTGCAAAATCTCCTTGGGTCTTTATTACAAGTTATCCTTTTGCTTAAGTTAAAAAAATTCAACCAAATGGCTTGTTTCTATTACTTATAACCAAGAGTACTAACCAATATAACAGGTGATGCATACAGGAGTGCCCCGTTTAGTCAGTATTATTGAGGAACAACTTATTCTGGTAAGGTATTCCAGCAAGTAAAAATTTTATACATAACTTAACCACTGCCTGCACCCCACTGTCACTGAATGTAGTTTGGCATTTTATTTTACAAAACAACTGTGTATTCATCATTGCATTCAATTACATTCTGATCCTTGTGCTTTTTATTATTTTTCTTGGAAAGTTTGAAACATTTTCAATGTACATATGAGGAAATTAATAGTCTGACTGTGGACTTACTGTTTTTCAGAATGAATGGCTTGTAGACAAAATTCTGCAGTTTTGCAGAATAGAAATGGGGATAAAGAACTTTCTAGGAGATCTTTATGTGCAAAAGCTGAAAAGGGTGTTGGCGTTGTGGTCTGAATTTGCTGCTTGTCCCAATCAAGGGAACTGCTGTGTGTAATTTTGACTTTAGTTTAACCCTGGGCTTCCCATAGTTACTGCAATCTGTACTCAAGTTCAAAAACATCCAAGTATAAACCTTAGGACTTTGCCAGAACTTGTTAAAAAAAGGTAACAGTATAAGTGGAGGCCTGAGTTATTTAACTGGGCTTGAGATATGGATAGGATTTTCACTTTTAGAGATGGAATAAGTGGATAGTAGTATCACTGTCAATCACTGGAGCTTCATCAGTCAGGATCTTTGAGGGAGCGCTTCTCCACTTGACCAAGCTCATTTCATCATCAAGTGTGCAGTGGAGCTTTTCTCTATGCTATTATAAAAATGTAAGTTTATTTTAATTCCTTATTGTCATTCATTGATAGTTGGCTGTTCATATATTCTGATTTTTATGGAATTGGGTATATACTGTTTAATAATGTACTGTGTCTAGCAACCATGTTGTTTATGTTCCTAAACTCACTCTCATAATTTAATTGCACTTTTTACTATGTTGCATGAATTATATCTAGGAGTTCAGAGTTATATATTTATCAACTTACATTCACAGTAAATGATGGTCAGGCACCATTGAGCCTAACTTATCATTTTATTTTACTGAACGGTCATATATTTAACTTCTCTACACATTGGCCTTCTTTCCTAAGTTGTCTTTAAAAGTGTTACATTTTATTATTTTATAAATACAGAAATCAATGGTCTGAAGTGTGGAGTTTATACAGATTTATGACACTGAAGGGTCCTTAGCTGCCTTCAGGGTAGTTTGAATTTTATCTGTAATGTAAGTACATGCTTATTATCACTTTGTTTGTTTAAATTCTGATCTTAGTTCTTTTTCATAAATTTTCTGAAAAATAAGTAGTTTCAGGTGCCAGGTGGGGAAATTAATCATCTGGCTGAGCCCTTGTCATTTTATGACACTAATGCTCTTCAGTGTCTGCAGTCAGTTACCACTAAGTACAGTCTGGCATTTTGTTACACAAAATTGTGGTGCAATATCCTTTTATTATTTGGCTAAAATTTGAACTTGGCTTTTCCCAAAAGCTTAATTTAACTATTATCTCCTTTCAATTTATAAGTATGGAAAGTAATTGGCAAGGAGCATAACTTAAAAGCATTAAAACTCTTCAATAATTTTAATGGAAATGTTTTGATGTAAAACATAATTTCTTACTTTCCTCTACAGAATATTGTATATAATACATAGTAAGACTTGATCATGTTGACTGAAAGTTGCCAAAACGGTCCATTATTTTACTCAGCTTTAATATAGCACAGTCTTCAGGAACTACCAGAAGATATATATCTATACATACATATCTCCTAGTAGATACATACACACATATATCTACTCCTATGATGAAAAAGCCCCATACTACTGTGTTTTCTCAGCTGCCATTTATCATTTTTTATCAGTCAGTATGCCACTGATTCTAATCTTCCTTATCTCATACATAATTGGATAGTTTGTAGTTTCCAATTTTGGGGGGTTTGGCAATGGTCCATTTTCTTTTTTTAATGAAATCTTACACGAATTCCAACATATAAAATGAAAAAATATGGATTTCTGATGTGGAAACAGAATAGGGGAGCCAGCGTTCTGCTGCTAGGCCTCTATACCTGGTCTTCAGTGTAGAACACTGAGGTAACTGATGAAACCCCAGGCCACCATCAAATAATTTAATACCACTTGTCAAAACTAAGAGTGATTTTCTCTATTCTGAAGGATAAACTTTCTTAGTTTGTACCCTGTACATCTTGTACCTTGTACAGAAGGCAACAAAAATATCCACGATCTCATTACTCAGTAACTTTGATTAGTATAACAAACAAAAATGGAAGTAAAACATATGTAAGGTTCAAAATTCAAACAATACAGACAGGTAAAGAAAAAGAAATGCCTTCCTCAGTCTTGCATATCCTTCTCCTCAAAGGTACCCACTATTAAATTACTTACAATTCCTTCCACAGTGTACATGAGTGTGTATGTCTATGTGTGTTCTGAATGTACGTGTGAATAAGGCTTTTTAAATAAAACTTTATACATACAATAGGTATTATATTATACATCGTTATATACTTTCTTTTCTTTTTTTTAATTTAATATCAGCAATCTTTTTTTAAATTAATTTTTCACAGTTGTATTTCACATAACTGAGAAACATGAACTAACTCCCAGATCAGCAGAATGTGCTATTGTGGATAATATGACTGATTGCATTTCTATTGTCTGTGTCTGAGCTTAATGAGGCACTTTCTAAAAGAAGCATGATGCCTTTCCTATAAATATCCTTTATTCCATGACAGATCTTCAATGGAATACTATCCTCATAATAATATAAAAAATAGCTATGTTATACATCACTACAACAGAACTTAATCACCAGGTGTAGCAATGTTTCTATGGAACAATGTATTTAGAGTTCCAACTTGGAACTGGGGAACCAGAGGTAGCTCTCTAGAGGTAGAATGGCACCGTGGGCAAAGTATGGGTTTTAGATTCAAAGGACCTGAATTTTAATCCAGGCACTGTCACTACTAGTTTTATCATTTTGGGCAAGTTACTTAACTAAAGTCCAGTTTCTTATATATACAAAGGAGATAATGATACATATTTTTCAAGTTGTTTTATGGATAAATGCATCCAAGAGGCACTGTTAAGTTCCTTTTCATTCTCCTACAAAGAGATTAGAATATTTTAATTAGCTTCAAACTTCTGACAAACTATAGAAGAGAATGGGGCAGGGAGTAGAGATTTGGGGAGACAAGGGATAGGTTTAGGTATTCTTGACAGTTAGAATGGTTAAAGGACCTATAAAGCTTCTTGATTCTTAGATTCTTACTAGTGCCCCAATTACTGTCTTTTTTTTTTTTTTTTTTGTATCATGGGCACTGAAATTGGCCATCTCCTTTGCTTTAATTTCTACCATTTGCTGCTTTTGTTGATAGTGTTGCGCCACCACTCCCACCTTCCATAGCCAATTAGAAGATGGAAATCTAGTCTGAGTTTCTCCCTCTAAAGTTACAGGGCTAAAAAATACCTGATATAAAAATAAACACCTGGAGATAGACTTTTAGGATACCAGAGTGAAAACCTCAGTGAACTTACTGTCTCACTAAAACAATGAAAATACGGGCAAACTATTTCAGGACTCTACCATTTAACACAAAAACAAAAAATGAACTGAAATATCCAAGAGAAACTACTGAACTTTAGTGTGCTTGAGAAAAACAGCAGTAGGCACCTGAGGTGGAGTATGGCCCAGATATCACACAACTAATGAAAGTGACAGTTCCAATCCTGTTTCTACTGGCTGGGGGACCTGTGACCTTTACTTTACCCCACTAAGTTGAAGTTCATCTTATTTTTCCCTTACCTACCTGTGAGAATTAAATTATGTATATGATAACAATAATAAATTACCCATGAGTTGATGGGCAAAAATTACTTACCTAAAAAAACTTGCTAAATCCAACATTTCTACCTTAGACATACAAGATATCACACTATTTGAATTCAAATCATTTAAAAGCTCTAGGGGCGCCTGGGTGGCTCAGTTGGTTAAGCGGCCGACTTCAGCTCAGGTCACGATCTCACGGTCTATGAGTTCGAGCCCCGCATCGGGCTCTGTGCTGACAGCTCAGAGCCTGGAGCCTGTTTCAGATTCTGTGTCTCCCTCTCTCTCTGCCCCTCCCCTGTTCATGCTGTGTCTCTCTCTGTCTCAAAAATAAATAAACGTTAAAAAAAAAAAATTAAAAAAAAAAAATAATAAATAAATAAATAAAAGCTCTAGACTTGTTCCAAAAACGTGTTTTTATGTTTCCATGTAATAATTATGCATTAAAACTTCTAAAGATAGTGACAATAAGGCCAAAATTTTAACTTGACATAAATCAAAATGGCAATATTGAAATTCTTCAATAAAGCATGTCTCAGGAGCCTGGGTGGCTCAGTCGGTTAAGCATCTGACTCTTGATTTCAGCTCAGGTCATGATCTTATGCTTCGTGAGTTGGAGACCCACATCAGGTTCTACACTGTCAATGTGAAGATTTGGCTTGGGATTCTCTCTCCTTCTCTCTCTGTCCCTCCCCTACTTTCGTGCACACTTTCTCTCTCCCTACCTCCCTCCCTGTCTCTGTCTCTCTCTCTCAAAATAAATAAACTTAAAAAAAAAAAAAAGGCATTTCTGTGCACTGGGCCTTAATCTTTCCAGTATATTTTTCAAAGGATGATTTCTACTCCCTCTTCTGTATCAATACAAACTATTCCTCACACTTAGCTGCTTTAGAGTATTCTTTCTTTAAAGCACCATTCCTATAATTAGAATGTCTTTCTTCCTCTGATTTCAAAACAGCATTTAAAAAAATCTTAATCCAAACTATCCAATTATACTGTTCTGTAAACTTACAGGCTCCCAAACATATACACAGTGTTACAGTATAACAGATTTACTTGGTTTGTACTTTTAAAATATCATCAAAAATAGCAAACAATGACTTTTCTTAATTTGAATTAAACTGCATGGGGGGAAAAGATTAAACATAATATATGTTTTACTAAGAATAAACTCCTACCTTAGGAGAAGTGGAGAGATCTCTTCCTGCAGAAATAACTGTGTTTTCATTTACTCCTCCTATCTTTGGTGAGAGGGCTGGTGGGGCTGGGGCTTTTCTTTTCACTCTCCTTTCGGTTTCCAGTTCTTGAATTGGATTTACCAAATTATTTGGAGGAAGAGCTGGTTTAGGTTCATAAAAAGGATTAGATCTAAATGAAAGAAGAATTATTGTTAAATGTTAATCTAAAAATATTTTATTCCTAACTAAATTAATAAAATGTTAATTTATAAAACTAAAAAATACTGAAAATGACAAGGAGACACTCAAACTAGTGAGAACCTACAATTTGGAAATAATCACTATTAAGCTGTTATTTTTTAATCATTAATAAAATTTTTTCCTTTTAAAAAGTATTTAAAAATTTTTTTCATACAAGGTCACACTTAGCTCAATTGTATATAAATCCTTAGAAAAATGCTTATAGTAATAGTAAATCCTATATACTCTTCATAAACAAAAAGGAAATAAGATGTGGAAATATTGATTTGCTTTTTTATGCTCCCCATATCATTTTTTTTCCTTGCATTTCATTCCTTCTCATTAGGGAACATCTTTTATAAGTCTATTCAGCGAGGTTCTTTTAATAGTAAATTCTCCCAGGCACTGAAAATGTTTTTATGCCACACTTAAATGATAATTTCGCTGGGTAGAAAATTCTAGTCAGTTAATTCATATCAGCACTTGGATGATATTAGCCCACTGTCAGCCTATTATTGCTCTTTTTTAAGTCATCTTTTATCTTTGGTTGCCATTAAGATCTTCTCCTCGGGTTTCAAGCAATTTTACTATGATATGTCAAGGTGTGGATTTCTTTTCATTTATCCTGTTTCAGGTTCCTTATATTTCCTGAGTGTGAAGATTTATGTTTCATTAGTTTTTTTTTTTTTTTTTAAGTTTATCTATTTTGAGAGAGAAAGAGAGACAGTGCATGCATGAGTGGGAGAGGGGCAGTGAGAGGGGGGAGAGAGAATCCCAAGTAGGCTCCATGCTATCAGCAGGGAGCCCCACGCAGGGCTTGATCTCATGAACTGTGAGATCATGAATTGAGTGGAAACAAAGAGTTGGATGCTCAACTGACTGAGCTACCCAGGCGCCCCTATGTTTCATTAGTTCTAAAAAATTATTAGCCATTATCTCTTTGATAGCCTCTCTATTCTCTTCTTTAGAAAATGTTATTAGATGTATGTTGAATTAATCTCTCTCCTTCACATTTTTACAAATTTTTGTTCCTTCTGTGCTATAATCTGAATAATTTCCTCCCATCTATGATCTAATTAGCTTTTTCTCTCTTCATTTGTGTCTAATTTAATGTTAGACATTAAACCAGATATCTAGTTTATGGAGAATTTTCCATGAATTATCCATAAATTTCAAATTTTGATAAGCATTTTTCTTCATACAACCATGTAAAAAATACCTCAGGTATAGAGATTTGAGTCATTAATCATTTAAACATTTACTTTAAAGTCTCTACCTGATAAATCTATTATTTGAAGTTTTTGCGTGTATAATCCTAGTGTTTCTTTTGTCTCCTGATGCTTTCTCTTAGTAAATTCTTTCCTTGTATGTTTTGTAATTCTAGATTTCAAGTTCAGGGCTTAATCTGAGGAAACTGTGCACATTTTGAGCTGGAAATGCCTCTCTTCAGAGCGTTTTATGTTTGCATTTGCCAAGTGCTTCAGGGGTCATTTTGTGTGTTCTTTTCTTGGCTTGGAGGATCCCAGACCATCCTGCCAATAGAATGTCAAATCCATATGAGGGTGGGCCTGTGTGCTTATAACTTCTTGGGGAAGGCTTTTTTCCTCTACCTAATCTAGGCCCAAGCAAAAAATCTTCCTGGTTAACTCCCTCTATGAGTAGATGAGTTTTTTTCTCATTAGTTACCCATAAACACAAGTATCTGGCATAGATGATGATTATTCTTCCTATTACACAATAATAAATGGTTATCCTGGTTCTTATTTATTAGTTTGTTGCATTCTCCACCCCCCTGCCCCCCGCCCCCCACACCAGCTGGTTCTCTGGAACTCTGTGTGTAAAGAATAAAATTTCTGAGTCTATAAGGCTAAGGTTCAGCTGACCCAAATTTAGTGATTATACCAAGATCATTCAACCTAGTCATATATAAGGCCTGTACTGGTAACAGTCCTCTGTTTCAATTATGCAAGCTCTTTTAACTACAACAGTACAAGACTCACTCAGAACCAATTACCAATTATGTACACCTCTGCTTAAGAATTTATATATAGATAGTCAAATCACATGAGACTGGGTACCAAGTATATATGGATCAGAGATGGGAAACATATCATACTTGTGATGTCATTCTTACTCTGTACTCATGGCAACAATTAGTGTCATGAGATTTCTTTCTATTGAGCTAGGGTACAGCCACAGAATGTCTCTCAACTCTGGTCAGGGTAGTTACTTTTAACTGGGGGTGGGGGGGTTGGCATTTATATAGAAACCTATTTCTTGTGTTCTCTCCTCTTCTTATGTCTGTGCATTCAAGAGAAAAAGAACAGGAAATAGATATATATAATTGAAAATTTGCTTTTCAAAACAAAATATTCTTGCCTAGTGACCAAGATATACTTGATGTATTTACATCCCATGCTTACAACCTGCAGAAGAACTTGGGGGAAATCAAAGCAAGGAACAATGTTAAAATAACTAGGTGTTCAGAAAAAGCTGAACATTCTCTCTGAAAAGAGGTATAAAAGGTATCATATCCAGCCTAGAATGGAGGGCTTATCAATAACATTATTAACTAAGATTAATAAAGTGTTTATGCTGTGCTAGGTACTATTTTAAGTGTTTCACACTTACAACAATCTTATTTCTCCTGATAATTTTGAGAGATTCATACAGCTGTTTTCAAACTTTAAAAGTAGTTTGAAGGGAGATAAATATAAAGAAATAAGTTGAAAACATAATTTTTTTAACCCCAAAACTTAAAAAAGGGAAAAAACTTTTTCTACCCAAACTTACTACCTGCCAATTAATGTTAAGTGTTCAGGACTGAACAGACCCATGTCAATCAAACTGAATTAATTCAGTTATATGAATTACTTGGATGATATTTAAAAATTTTTTCTTGGTTAGGTTTCTCTATACTAAGCTTGCATAGTACTTTGAAATATGGCAGCTACTACAATGATCATTATTATTAATTTGTTATGTAAATATGGTTACTTTCAAGAAAAACATGTGTTAGAGGATATTTTTATTAAAAAAGAATTTGTGCTTAAAAGAAAAAAATGACAGAATCCCTTAAAACAGGTAGCTCCTCAGTATACTTTATATAACTTAATTTACAGTACTCATGAAACTTTTATAAAACTTATCTAGTATGTATACAAATATAACTAGATATTGTCCTTTTTCTTCCTGTCTCTGCCTGTTTCAAACCACTTAGGTCTCCCTCCCAGTTGAATATTAGTATCCTTTGTCAAAAGAAGGTAAATGCAAGTAGAAAAAAGCTCATACTCATCTGATTTCCAAAGCTGGATGGTAAGATTCATCATTAACTAGAAACTAATCAAATGGAAATTTTCTTGAAACAATTAGAGCTACGTTTCTCACTCTGTTTTACATGGCACATGCAGTAAAAATGAAATTTGTATGTCATTCTAGGGTAAAAATATAGGAAGCTGCTGGAAAACAGAAGTACCAGGGTCTCCAGCTGCCCTGGACCACACCTCACTGCAAGACAGACTAAGGGAATAAGTATCTCTGCACATCTATTATTTGCCTGTGAGAAAACCTTGTGCTAGGCACCTAATGGGTACCTAATTTAGTACCCATTAGGTATAAATCAAAGTAAGACAAGAAGCTTCTACTTCTAAGGGTTCCGAATGATCCTTCCTATGGATCAGACATTTCTAAGTAAAACTGAATTTCCTACTCTTTAAGAACAGGATATGATTATATTTATATGAAGTGTCCAGAACAGTCAAATCCATATAGACAAAAAGTAGATTAATGGTTTTCAGGAGGTGGGGGAAGGGAGGAATTGAAACTAACTATTAATAGGTTAAAGTATTTCTTTTGGGGGTGATGAAATGTTGTAGAATTAGATTGTGGTTATGGCTGCACAGCACAGTGAATTAGTTAAGAACCACTGAAGTGTACACTTTAAATAAGGAATTTTATGTTATGTGAAGTATATCTCAATTAAAAAGTACTATTTAAAAAAGTGATTAGGAATAACATCTATTATGCATATGATTGTCAACACTGCCTCCTTCTCTATAAAAACAAGAGTTATATAGAATTATTGATCAATGCATTTTTAAAAATATTTAATATTTTTTGTAAAGAAATACTATTTAAGGAATTAGCATAATTCCTATTTCAGTGCTTTCTACATCACTTTGGATAAAGAAAAATTATTTTTATGCTTGTATTATATACTCAAGCAATAACTTAGTTAAAAAGAATTACAGAAAGAAAAACTATAAATTGATTAGAAACATGATTAATAAACATACTAATAAAGAATAAAATATGAAACAAGAGTACAGTGAAATATATAGTCTTCCTTTCACTTTGAAAATTTATGTTTCTTTGGAAAAACAATCCACATTTATCTCTGAATAAAATTTAATGACAACTTTCCTTCAGAACCAGACATACAACCATACCAGAAATGATTTTATGCTAGACCCCAAAACATTTCATAAATGTTTTGGAAAAAAATATTGTTTGATTGTTGGTTTTCAATTTTGCTACATTAACTAGAATGGCTGAACTGACTTCCAAACAAGAGAAAACTGAGAAGCCCATGTGATTGCTAAGTGGAAAGGACATGTGCTACTAGCACTGAAGGGTGTTTACTTGCTCTTGGTGCTGATGGATATGCTGAGGTTCTGAAGGTTGTTTTACACATCAAAGAACTCAGCACTATTTGTGATAGGTTTATGTCAGAGGATGCAGGAAGAGTTTGATAATGGAAGATGAGTAATACAGGCTTTTCACTTGATGAAAGGTCATAAGTTTATTACTGAAGTAAGAACAAATTTTGGAAGATTTCTAATGTGGTTAGACTTACAAACTTTTAGAGAAAAAAGATAAGAAAAAAGAACAGAGTTCTTCCTGGACTCTCACATTAGCTGATGAGCAATCTTTAGAATCTGTGTATATATTCCTATTAAAAAAAAAAAAAGCTGAAGTGTTTATAGGCACCCTCTGGTAATCTCAGATGATTGAGCAATTTAGAATGTTCTTTATTCATGGGAAACTTGTAAAGACTGTGACTTTCATGTGGAAAAAAAAAATGGTCAAAAGGAAACACCCAACGATTCTGATTTTAGTTTTCATTAAGGCATTTTAAATGTTTAAACAAACATTAAATGTCTCTTTAACTTGTTAATAGGAAAGAGCAGGGTGTGTGTGTGTGTGTGTGTGTGTGTGTGTGTGTGTGTTGTGTAATACTCATGCCTCTTGGAATGACTGAATGCTTGTACTTAAAGTTTATATTTACATTCAAATACTGTAGGTGTGTGGCTATTACTCAGCAACTACACCACCCATGAGAAATTTTATTTTCATCACACATTAGCTATTTCAAAGAAAGCAAATACACTAACTTTAGCTACAGTTGAGCCAATTTTTCCAACCCCTGTACAGTTATTAATTAGTATTGAGAGCTAAACCTCGGTTTGGAATCAGATGATTACTATGATATATTTCTATGTATTTAAGGCAAACTGGAACATTTTAGGTTTTATCAAAATCTAACCAGGACCATGGAAGCATGTAGCACATGTGAGAGTCATAGGCCATGTGATGTAAAATGGGAAAAAGTTGAGAAGTACAGTTCTAGAGCAATAGAAAACAGGTCAACTACCTCATTCTTTCAAACAAGTCTTTCAAATATTTGAATTTGGTTATTATAATTCTCTTAAATAATCTTTCTTCTAAGTCAAATAGTCTGTATGACCTTAATCACTGCTCATTTGATGTGGTTTCTGGACTTTTTTGATGACTCTGTTGCTCTATTCTTTTAATGCTCTGAATTACCAATGTCCCTTGTACAGTTGGCAGAACCTAGAAGTAAAATACTGCTCAAAACAGGAGCTGACCAATGCACAGGAAAAAATGACATTTCTTCCTTCACACAAAGCAACTGCTCCCAACTTTCATACATTGAAGGAGCCTTTTTATTATTTCCCTCTCAATCTATTATATCCCCATTGTTCTGAAAGATTTTCATACTTACCTGTATTTTTAAAGAAACAACTATTTTTCCCAAGATCTAAATAATCTTAATACACTAAAATTCACATATTTCTAAGGAAAACAAAGATACATACAGCCTCACTACAAGTAAACATATAATTACTATTCTATTAATTTCATCATCTGTGCCATTGCTACATCCATATCTAATGACTTGAGTTTCCTCCTCATTATGGGTCAGATTTTCCTGCTTCTGTACATGCCTGATAGATTTTTCATTGGTTGTCAGACATAGTGAATCTTATATTTTGGGTGCTGGATTTTTTGGTATTCCCTTTGGTATCTTTGGTATATTTGTGTGGCATGCAATTAAGTTACTTGGAATCATTTTGATTGTTTTGAGCCTTGCTTTTAAGCTTTGTTAGGCAAGCCCAGAACAGTCTTTTGTCTAGGCTAATCTCACCACATTAGTAAAACACCTTTCTGAGGACTCAACCTGATGTCCCATGTGTTAGGAACTGCTTGGAAACAAACTATTCTTGGTCCTGGGTGAACCCCAGGGATGCTTCTGTCATGTTTCCTCTATGTATGCTCTCATCGGTGCTCAGCTAAAGACTCAGGGGGAATCTTCTACAGATCTCTGGAACTCTTTGTATGAGTAGCTCTCTCTTCTCTGATAACTCTGTCCACAATTCTATTCTCCTCAGTACGCCCAAAGTCCAAACTGTCTCCTCAACTCATGGAGATTACTAGGACTTTTGGGTTCTCTCTCCCTAAACTAGAGCTGGAAATTCTCTCCCGTAAATAAAACTAAGACAAGTATAGGGCTCATCTTCTTTGTTTCTGTTCTCTTAGAAATCACACTGTTCTGTGTTATTTGTATCCAATGTCTGAAAACCATTGTTTCATATATTTTATTCAGTTTTTTAGTTGTTTAAGACAAGAAGCTATATCCAGTCTGTGTTAATCCATCATGGCTGGAAGTAGAAGTTTTACTGTTGCTTTTTAACATACTCAGGGCCACAATCTGCAGCCACACAGGTTGTGAACTATATACCTCCAGAATACAATGTGCACATACCCTTCCCCCATTCTCACCCTAGATTTGAGTAAAATGGCAGCCCTAAACATTCTATTTATAATGAGCTTATAATCAATAACATTCATATTTGGATAAGATTAACTCAAAGATAATTCGTACTTTATAATTATGATCTTGTTGTTTGGAATCTGAACAATTGTCCTCACCAAATAATTATCATAAATGATTATTTGGTTCCCACAAGAGAACCTAATTGAAGTATAATGCCTACAGTAATTGATTAAAAACACCTAGGGGCGCCTGGGTGGCGCAGTCGGTTAAGCGTCCGACTTCAGCCAGGTCACGATCTCGCGGTCCGTGAGTTCGAGCCCCGCGTCAGGCTCTGGGCTGATGGCTCGGAGCCTGGAGCCTGTTTCCGATTCTGTGTCTCCCTCTCTCTCTGCCCCTCCCCCGTTCATGCTCTGTCTCTCTCTGTCCCAAAAATAAATAAAAAACGTTGAAAAAAAAAAATTTAAAAAAACACCTAAGTGACATTTGTAATGGGGTTCCTGTGGAAAGACAATTAAAATTCTAACCAGAGATTCCAAGAACATATTTCTCTCCATTGTTAGTTTACTGTGCACACACATTCACATGGAAGAGGGTGGGAGAATAAAGGTCAAGATCATAAAAATTCAGGTGGACATGAGATAGATACTAACCGTAAACTGTATATTAACACGAGGAAAAAACTTTTTTTACCCATGTAAAGGTTTATTATAGAAGCATCTCTTTAGTTAATATAGAGACTGACCTATGATGATAGCAGAATAAAATGTACTTACTCATCCAACTCTTCTTCTTCTGTTTTAGAACTATCAGCATAGAGGTACTTGCTCATGTCCACAGGTCTTACATTTTTTCTTTTTGTAGACTGGGGAGGAGAATCCTTTATAGCTACAAAAGTTTCTGGCTCATCAAATGGGTTCAAATACTGAGGAGTCTGTACCTCTTTAAAGGGATTATAGCTATTATTATAAAAAGATTCTTCTGTTTTTTTAGGTGATGCTGTTTCAGTGACTGGTTCTATAAAACAATAGCAAAAGATGAATTAAATCAAATTAATATTACCTGATATTTTCTTATATTTTTGGTGTTTTCAAAAATAATCTTGAATTAATCTCTTATGAGGCTGAAAAGGTCAAAACAATAATAAGTTTTACAGGGGCTAAGTTCAGAAGATGGGTTACCTAAGATCTTTGTCTACTTCTCCAGGAATGCTGCTCCCTAATATGGCATCTTTGGAATGCCCTTTGAGTCTCTAATATTATTAGTATTACAGTATGGCAATTTTTGAAATTTTAACCTTCTTAGAGGTATAATATTCTATTTACTGTTTATTTTACTTGACTATACTAGCTTGCCATCCTAAACTGATATAAAATAAATTTCTGTTTTTAAGAACATTAAGTGAGTTAAAATGTGAAATTGTCTTTGGTAGTTACACAAGCAGAGACCACTTAGGGAAGTGAAAATTCATTCTGGACTATATCAAAAATATACCCACACATCACTGAATTTGTTTCTTGAAAGCCTTCTAAGAGTACGTTTTTGTATGCTGCACAACCTTAAATTTTTAGAGCTTTTAATGAGATGTTTGATTTTTTTCAATATGACTTGGATCCAATCGATACTCTGTTTAATAATGTAAAGGACTAACATAGAATTCGGAGGTTGAAAGCACTACATTGAAATTATACTGATAAACTGATAGTCATGTTACACCAAATTCTTCTAAATTCTTCTTGCGTGTGAACACAAGTGCAGTAGGGGCAGAGAGAGAATCCCAAGCAAGCTCTGTGCTCTCAGCACAGAGCCCCACACGGGGCTCCGATGAACCATGAGATCATGACCTGAGCTGAAATTAAGAGTTGGACGCTCAACCAACTGAGCCACCCAGGTGCCCCTAAATTTTATTATTTTAAATTTCATTTTGAAAACCAAGGTACCCTTAAAAATAAAATTCTGACTCACAGAATTCTGACTCACAAAAAGCACTCATGTCCTTCAATGATACTTATGACGTGCTTAGTATAACCCTTTTTCTTCTTTTCTATGTCTTAATATTTTAAAACAAAATAGAACTTGTAATAAAACTGTCCAAAATTTGGTCATGGATTCTGCTCACAAAAATAAATGTTTTCCCAAAATGGAGAAAAGTTCCAGAGAGCCATCAATCATAATGTAGTTTAAAAGTTCGTTTTTGGGGCGCCTGGGTGGCTCGGTCGGTTAAGCATCTGACTTCGGCTCAGGTCATGATCTCATGGTCCGTGGGTTCGAGCCCCGCGTCGGGCTGTGTGCTGACAGCTCAGAGCCTGGAGCCTGTTTCAGATCCTGTGTCTCCCTCTCTCTGTGACTCTCCCCCGTTCATGCTCTGTCTCTCTCTGTCTCAAAAATAAATAAACGTTAAAAAAAAAAAAATTTTAAAAGTTGGTTTTAATTATGTTGTGCAACCTTGACAAAATACTCTAGAAGGCAGAAAACTGGTTACTGAAATTCTCAAGAAAAATAACTGTGAATTTCATGTGACACTTCAAACAATTTAATCCAATTATTATAAAAATTTCATGACTGACATATTTACGACTTTTACATTTTAACGTTAAACTCCTTTTACTTATATACTTTAGACATTAGCCCAGAAAACTTATTTTGTCTTTATATTGGGAAAAAAAATTCTGAATTGAAATTCTATACACCATGAAGAAGCAATTACAAAGTGTGAAAGAGATTTCATAAAATCATAATAAATACTGAAATGAATTTAAATAAAATTTAAATTTTAAATTTAAATTTAAATCTAGACTACGCTAGAGAAGACTCAGCAACGGTAACTTTTGTAACACCAGGATAATACTCAAACTTAACACTGCATTAGAATCTTTATAAAATAATGTAAATGAGGCATTTTCTTTTCTCTGTAGGGGCAGAGAGACTGGAAGATTTTGCCTATTCAATTTTTTATTAACAAATATCAAGTCTCAAATGCTGGAGAAACAGGCAAAACTGGTCAATGGAAATAAGATTTTTATTTTTACTTTCAGGAAGAGGACTGCAAAAACTGATCCAAGCAAATTCATCATTTACAAAACCAAAAACAAGAAAGTATTTAAACCACAGAGGACGATTTGAAGATGGCAGAAATGGCAACAAAGGAGGGTTTAAAATAAGATTATTTTATATAAAAGCTAACAAATACATTTAATAACTTTCTAAAAGGGTCACTGAAGCACAGAATGTCATGAATCTAAGACGAGAATTGAAGCTGTAAAGGCAAATAAAAGAACCATCTGAACAACAGCAACACATTATTTTTTCCTCAAAGGCTTTTGTTACCTGAGGATGCGAATTTTTGATCAATAAAAATTTAAAAATTACTTCTAGAAAAACAAGTATTCTTCTATTAGAAAATACTTAGTCCAAAGTCTCTGAGAGATGTATATTTAAAGAAAATACTGGTTGTCACATTTTCTTTTTTTCTTTTCTTTTTTTTTTTTTTAGCTCTATAGGCATGATTAAAGATTCTGAGTCAGGTTGGCTAACCGCTCCTAAACAAAAATTATGTGTTATCTGCTACTCCTTTCAATACCTCAGAAATCAGACCTACATGTATTTTTTTTTAATTGTTTTTATTTGATTTTGAGGTGGAAAGTTCAAATACTGATGTCTCAAAATGCTGTGGTAATATTTTAAAACTCAGATATATGTAGCACACAACTGAGGAGAAGCTGTGTGGTCAAAAGAAGACACTTGATTAGGAATCTTAGCTCCACCTCCACTTCCATTTACCTAAAGTTCTTATTCAAATCAGTGAATTCCTCTGGGCCTCAGTTTCCTAATCTATGAAAAGAGGCAGCCGAAGTAGATTACTTCTAAGATTTATGATAGCCATTGAGATTTAAAATATATCCTTAATATATATAGCTTACAAACAAAATCTCATTATTTTAAATTTACAAGTTTAGAATCTGCTAAGAAGGGAGAAAGTACAGAAGAGAAGACGAAACGGATTATAAAATGAGATTGCTCCAACAAGAGTGAATCCTGAAGTTAAAACTGCATTTTCACCATGAGAGGTAGTAACAAAATTCTTCAAAGCTCATGAGGATTTCATAAGAGCAGTCTAAAAGATGTACACACTGGTTAATCATTCTTGCATTTACTTTGGAAAAACAGTTTAATTAAACAGAGGTCTCACTCCTTCCACAGCTCTTATCTAGGCTTTAAGAGTTCAAAACTACTTGATAAGAAAAATGACTTAGGAAAAAAAAACTCCCTGGATTTATTCCTTGCAAGTATGTTGTATACATGATAGCGGTGGTTTGCAGGCTTCTTTTTGCTCCATGCCATTTACATACACAACCTACTCTCACTACTGACGATAATTCTCAGCCTGAGACATGGAGTGTGGGGTGGAGGGGTTCACTGGACTCTCTGAGGGTGAGGTCAGAGGAGCTGACAGAGAAGCCATCCCCGCAACCCCAGGGTCAGCATGTCTCACAACTTGCCCTTACTTTGGTAGGCTACTCTGATGAGACTTTACTATATGCCAGGTAGGTAAAATACTGTTATCTCTAACATTAGAGCTTTACTATCTAACTTGACCAAAGTAATAGAGAATTTAAAAATAAGCCTCATGTAGAAGGCGGATGGAGAGGAAGGGTGAAATAGGTGAAGGGAGATTCGGATTACGCTTATCATGATGAGCACAGAGTAATGCATAGAATTGTTGGATCACTGTTATGGAACACCTGAAACTAACCTAACACTGCATGTTAATCATACTGGAATTAAAAAAAAAAAAAAGCCCCATGTAAATGTTTATGTGAAGGTATCTTTTTTTCTTTAAAAATAATTCAATGGAAGCTACTCAGATTTGTTGATCAACTGCAAGTGGCATTGAACACAATAATATCACCATAAACAAAATTACTTTGAGTCTTTGAAAAAAAGAAACTCTTCCCACGTTACTATTCAAAATAACTTCACTTTATAAAGACTTTAAAAAGTACAGAAAAAAATCTGCTACCTTCTGAGTCAGGATCTCCAAATGGGTTTAATTCTGCTACGTCAGGATCACCAAATGGATTTAAATTCACAGTGGCCAAGTCCTTTTCTGCTTCATCCAAAAAGTTAAGTTTGTTGATAAGCTCTGAAAATAAACATATGTATTAGTTCACTATGATTATAGCTAAGTACAATTTTATCAATCATTCAAAAATATTTCAAATTATAATTCACATTAATAATACCTGCAAATAATAAGATGTAGCATTTTACCTATGGCAGAATGCCATTCAAGTATTTTGTAGCATACCAACATATTCAAATAAAGCAAAACAAATATATGCATATTAATTTGAAAATTATGTCAGAAAAAAAAGAAAACTATGTCGGATAATGAACGAGAGAAACTTTCATTGGACTCTAATTTGATCCAACAAAAAAGTACTGAAATAGATTCTTAGAAACGTATCCTTCACTCCTAAATATGAATCATTTAAATGGGTTTAATGTAAGCAAATATTTTAAAACAGTATACTTATGATATATAAGCTAAGTGAAGATATATGGTCACATAATATGATGATACTGATATAAGGCTTTGCTAAAGATGGTAAGTTATTCTGTTGCCTGTTGGTACGCTACAAATTACCAAGAAAACATTCAAGGAAAAGCTCAAAGACAAAACTGACAGCTAATAAGTACAGACAGAAGTCAAGAGGTAGCAGGTCACAGTAAATACAGGCAATCAGAAGCAGAAAGAAAGGAAGAAAGCTCTTAGACCTTCAGAGGAACTGGCTGATTTAGCTGAAGGCATATTTGCTTGCTTTATGCAGTCATCTTGATCTTCATCTAAGCTGCTCAGAGCATTCAATTGGTTTACAATTTCTGTAAACAGAAGCCAGTCGAGACAAATGTAAGGTAAGGTCATTTAATTAAAGAGCCATAGAAGCATGCTGTTACTCAAAAAGACAAAGAGAGGGGATGTTTGGTTAATCACGAGAGTACATTTAGAGGATGTTATTGTGATGGACTATAACAGATGTATTTAACTGAAAGTTAATGCTCTACTCATATTTTAAAATAGAAAACATTTTGTTAAATTTATATCATTAATATAACACCCATGTTAATAAACACAAAACAAAGATAATAACCCAAGAGGTTGACACTGGCTTTTAGCAACCACATTTTGTATTTGTAAAACAGTACTTTAAACGCATATGTTAGAAACAATAAAAAATGTCCTCTGATACTACAGATAATATGTACTATTTTTCGTAATATTCTAAATGTACTAAAGGTTTTAAGAAGTGTATCTACATGAATCATGAACATAATAAGCACTTGTTCATGTTCCACAATTTTAAAAATCAGCACAAAATAAGAAAAGTAGAAATAGCTACTGTTTTCTACTCTTGTTTTCTAACTGTTCTTTTAAAGGAACTCCCGAGTGTTGGCTTTAGGAAATCTTATAATTTAGCCAATAAGAAACAGAACAAAAGACAAGGTTAGATAGAAAAATACTAAAATAAGATAGAATTCATTTGGTACATAAATAGAATCTTTTAACATGATTCATATATATTTTGGACAACTCTGAATATGTGCAATTATCACTCACTGGGTGAAAATTAACTTGAAAAAAGAATAAGAGCCAATAGGGTATTCTATTTAACTCTTGCTGTTTCCAAAGTTACAACCTGGGAATACCTTAGGTATTAGGACAAACAAAACAGATCCAGATTATTCAGTGGTAAAGAAAAAAAAATGATTAGAAATAGAAAATAGTTATAAATTCAGCATTTAAAAATGGTATTCTTTAGCACTGTAAATCTAAGTACACACTCTAAATTTTATTTGAACTAAATCAGAATACACAGTTTAAAAAGGTTGCCTTCGTCCATTCATTTGTTGTTGAATTAATATTTATTACTCTGTGCCAAGTACTATCCTTAGGACACAAGGATGAAAAAAAATACATGGTATTGTCCTCTTGGAATTTACATCCTATAAAAATACAAATTAATACTGAAACAGACTTAGTAAATGACTACTAGAATATGAGGTGATCAGAAAGATTATAGATCTTTGAGCTAAATATACATAAAAATTTGATAAACTTATTCAATTTTTTTGTCTTAATGAGAAATACATTTTGCATGAATAAAATTACTTGATATTTAAACAAGGGGTGCTTGAGTGGCTCAGTCGGTTAAGCGTCCGACTTCGGCTCAGGTCATGATCTCACAATTCGTGGGTTCGAGCCCCGCTTCAGATTCTGTGTCTCCCTCTCTCTCTGCCCCTCCCTCGGAAGTACTCTGTCTCTCTCTCTCTCTCTCTCTCTCTCAAAAATAAATAAAAACATTTTTTAAAAAATTTAAAAAGTTAATTTTAATTATGTTGTGCAATTGTATTCCTAGATGTGGAATTACTAGTTTAAAAAATTTTTTTTTTAATGTTTACTTATTTTAGAGAGAGAGAGTGCAAGCAGATGGGAAGCAGAGAGAGAGGGAGACAGAGGATGTGAAGTGGGCTCTCCACTGACAGCAGAGAGCCTGGCGTGGGGCTCAAACTCATGAACCATGAGATCATGACCTGAGCTGAAGTCAGACACTAAACTGACTAAGCCACCCAGGTGCCCCACTACATGAAAATTATTTTAAGTAATGCTTAAAGATTTGTAGTTTTCTTATATAGCTAACACATTTTAATTATTTTATTATAATCAATGAGGTGGAAATCAATCATTTGTTAAACATCTTATAAAATAAGTATCATAGAGGAATACCGGAGAAATATGAGACTTGGTCCTTACCTTCAAAACATTAATATTGCTCTATAGAGATTTAGATACAACATGGGAATTTCTTTAAACATTATCAAGATGACTCCATCACATGATTAAATTATTTACATTGTGGTATTTCTAGACGTTTAGAATGTTTCCTCCCCTTCACCATGCTTTTAGTGACAAATAAAATCAGTGACGACCATTTCCTCATTAACCCCAAATAATTTCATCTTTCCATTCTGTTCACTGATGACAGTCGTCCTTATCCTAGTTTTCCTATTTATCCATATCTTAAATAAATCTTTACATTACTCCTAGAACTTTCGCTTAAGAACTTTCATTCATATTAACCAAGTGAAAAGGTAATTCTAATTAGCTATACCAATACTCCCTCTATTTGGTATGTAAATAAATGTTAATTCAAATCATAAAGAGAGGCAAGTTCCAAAGAAATACCATCTAACTTATTTAATAAGCATTTATCAAGTACCAATATGTGTCTTTGGTAGTACCTGCCCTCATGGCTTTATATTTTTATGGGATAGGCAGGTAAGTAAAGCAATATACAATGTATGATAAATATTATGATTGAGATATTCATTTTAAGCCTGTGAAACCGGAAGAGAGGCATGTAGCTCTGAGGTCAGGAAGGCCTTCATTTAAATTTGAGCTAATACAAGACAAACAGACATTATTATTAAAATAAAAGAAAAAAAATGAGAGCATTCTACAAGGGCAAAAGGGAGACAAATGAAAACAAGACACATTTGAGGAAATGCAAGTTGTTTGGGGTTTAAGATGCCAGGGTGGAAAATGGAATGAGATGATGTTGACAGACATCCTATTGTAAAGATTATTGTGATCAAAGAATGTGAACTTTACTCTGAGAACTATGGGGATCCACTGAAAGATCAAAATGTATATTTCAGTACATCATTTCAGTATTTCAGTACATCATTCCAGTAGCAACATGGTGGCAGCATTTGGAAAAAAACAGGACAAGAAGCAAGAAGATGAGTGGTTCAGCATCACCACTCCATGAAGGGAGGCAATCAATAAATATCTGCTCATTAGAGAATAAATTAAGAATAAAGATTTGGTAGTTAATTTGACATGAGGGATAGGGAAAGGAACCTAAGGCAAGTTCCAGCTATCTGACTTGGGTGACTATGTGAATAGTGTTCCACCACTGTGATGGGGGCTATTCAGTTGGGAACATACCAAACTATAGGTGTGTGTGAAACTTCCTATGGAAACAAATCAACTGGCATTGAAGATGTTGGTCCGGAGCCTAACATACATAATTCTGTTACGGATTTCTCCCTTTAAAAAAGCACTGTTCTGTTTCTTTTAAATTTCCTATATCAATGTGCTTTATAATATATAATCAGAAACAAAGTTAAAAATGTAAAAGATTTACAACAAAAATTTATTCTCAGAATTTTTTTTAAATGTTTATTCATTTTTGAGAGAGAGACACAGACAGAGACAGAACATGAGTGGGGGAGGGGTAGAGGGAGAGAGGGAGAGAAAGAACTCAAAGTGGGCTCCAGGCTCCACGCTGTTAGCACAGAGCCCGATGCAGGGCTCCAACTCACGAACCGTGAGATCATGACCTGAGCAGAAGTTGGACGCTTAACCAACTGAGCCACCAAAGCGCCCTTCCCCCAATTTTTAAAAAAATTTTTTTAATGTTTATTTATTTTGGACATAGAGAGGGACAAAACATGAGCATGACACAGAATCCGAAGCAGGCTCCAGGCTCTGAGCTGTCAGCACAGAGCCCAACGCGGGGCTCGAACTCACAGACCGCGAGATCATGACCTAAGCCAAAGTCGGATGCTCAACTGACTGAGCCACCCAGGCTCCCCACTCCCAAAATTTTTTTAAGTGGAAAGCTTTGTCAATAGTTTACTACCTTGACCAAACCATTTCCTGGCAAAGCATTAAGCTTTGTTTCACCAAATACTTTCACATTTGAAAAATGCTATAAAGAATGCTATGTAATAGCCACACATTTCTATCCCAGTGCTACTCAAACTGAGTGTTAAACTCAAAGTGTACAGTATTTTGGTCATAGCATCATAGCAACAGTGTGTCAATATGGACTTGCTTCATATTGATGAGAATAAGGTGGAAAACTAAATTAGGGACAGGCAATCGAAGCAAAGGGTCAAGTAATTTGAGATTCTACTGTTAGGAAGGCAAAAGTGGATAGAAATTGACCACCAGAGATTATCACATTGAAAGAAAAAAAGGGATGGGGTGGGGTGGTGGCATTAAGAGTAGGTGGTGTTTTCCTTTTGAGAAAGTCCGTAGTTGAGTTAAAAGAAGAAAAAAATAAAACTGCCTAGAGCTAGAACACATCTGCAAATCTTGCAGCATCCTCATTCTTCTCTCCAAAGCATAACACTGGCCAGTGATGCATCTTTTTTGAGGGACCACATATTCAAATTCTTGCCCATTTGAAAAAAAATAGGGTTGGGGATATCTGGCTGGCTCAGTCAGTTGAGCCCTCTTGATCTCAGGATTGTAAGTTTGAGCCCCGCCTTGGGTGTAGAGATTACTTAAAATAAAATCTTGAAAAAAATTTTTTTAAACAGGGTTGTGTTTTTAGTATGGTCAGACATTAAAAAAAATCTATTCTGGATACAAGACAGTATCAGATATCTGCTTTGTGGGTATTTTCTTCTAGTCTATGACTTACACATTTTCTCAACAATCAATTTTGACGAGCTTAAGTTTTTAATTTTGATGAAGTCTAATTTATCAAAATTTCTTTCATGTTTTCTCTTCTGTGTCTTATGTATGAACCCTCTGCCTGCCCTCAGGTCACAAATACATTGTTTTTCTTTTCCCTCCCCAGAAGCTTTATTGTTTTAGCTTTTACATTTAGGTCTATGATCAACCTTGAATTAATGTTTGTGTATCCTGAGAGGTAAGAATTGAGGCTCACTTTTTCCATATGGACAACGAGGTGTTTCAGAATAATTTGTTGAAAAGATTTTCCCTTCCTCACTGAATTATGCTGTCCCTTTGTTGAAAATTAATTGGCCAAGTTAAGTTTGGTATTTCAACCTAACTTTGGTTAAGTATTTCAGAACTTTCTGTTTTGTTCCATTGAACAAGTTGTCTGTCCTATGCCAATATCACACTATACTGATTTATACCTTTAGAGTAAATCTTATCACCTAGTAATAATATTACAATGCTGTCCTTTTTCAAGACTGTATTATTATTCAGGTCCTTTGCATTTCCAAAGATATTTTAGAATCAGCTTTCCATTTTTTTTTTTTTTTTTTAACCTGCTAGGATAGGGGCGTCTGGGTGGCTCTGTCTGTTAAGCATCTGACTCTTGATTTTGGCTTAGGTCATAATCTCACAGTAATGAGGTTGAGCCCCACATTGGACTCTGCACTGGGCATGGAGGCTGCTTAAGAGTCTCTCTTTCCCTCTCTCTCTGCTCCTCCCCTGCTCATGTGTGCATTTGCTCTCTTTCTCACTCTCTCAAAAACAAAAACAGAACCCCACAAAACTTGCTAGGATTACAATTAGCACTAAATTCAATGTATATAGACTGATTTGGGGAGGATGGAAATCCTGACAATATTGAGTCTTCTAATCTATGAACATAGACTATCTCTCCATTTATTAAGGTCTTCTGTAATTATTTTCAATATTGTATCATAGTTTTCTGTGTAGAGGTTTTTCTACATCTTTTGTTAAATTTATTTCTAAGTATTTATACTATTTTTAACCTTGATTGTAAATGGAATTATTTTGTTAATTTTATTTCCCAAATGTTTGCTGTTCATTTATAAAAATATAGATTTTTCTTTAAAAAATTTTTTTTAAATGTTTATTTATTCTTAAGAAAGAGAGAGACGAGCATGAGCAGGGGAAGGGCAGAGAGAGAGGGAGACACAGATCTGAAGCAGGCTCCAGGCTTCAAGATGTCAGCACAGAGCCCGATGCGAGGCTCGAACCCAGAATTGTGAAATCATGATCTGAGCCAAAGTCAGACATTCAACTGACTGAGCCACCTAGGCACTCCTAAAAATATAGATTTTTCTATATTAATTTTGCATTCTGTGACCTTGTTAGGATCTCCAGTATCATGTTAAACAGAAGTGGTGAAAACAAACATATTTGCCTTGTACCCAGTCTTAGGAGGAAAGTATTCAGTATTTCACCATTACATATGATTTTAGCTGTAGCTTTTCACAGATGTTCTTTATCAAAATGGAGAAATTCCCTTACATTGAAACCTTGCTGAGAAACTCAGTATGGAATTTTGTCAAATACTCCTTTATATACCTATTGAGATGATTATATGGTTTTTCTCCTTTATTCTGTTATGGTTAAATCAACTGTGCATTCCTAGGACAAATCCTCAAAGAATGCATACTGGTACTTAGAATATTCATTGTCCCCTGGTTCCTCCCCTAAATACTGAAGAGCTAACTTGTTCTTTGGAGCTCTCACTTCCAATCTTGCCCTGTCACCAGAACTCTCCTGGAGTTTCCTAGGGAGGCAGGGGGGCCTAGAGAATTCTGATCAGTTGTCATTAGTACAAACAAAGCAGGATTAGGGTTTAAGAGTGACACAGAAAGTAGGTTAAATTTGGAATCTGTGCCTTCTGCTACTTCTAGTCTCTGAGTTGACATATGTGACTTCTAAATACTAGGAAAAGCTATTCTTACTGTCTTCCGTCTATCAAATTCCTTTAAAAAGGAAGTAGCTGTGATGCCTTATCAATTTTTTAATTTTTTTAATGTTTATTTATTTTTGAGACAGAGAGAGACAGAGTATGAACAGGGGAGGGGCAGAGAGAGAGGGAGACACAGAATCTGAAGCAGGCTCCAGGCTCTGAGCTGTCAGCACAGAGCCTGACGCGGGGCTTGAACTCACGGACCATGAGATAATGACCTGAGCCGAAGTCGGACGCTTAACCAACTGAGCCATCCAGGCGCCGCTCAATTTTTTAGCTCAAGGGATCATAAATGCTCCAACTCTCTGATTCTACCCTGTTTTCCAACCTTATTAATACCAAAATAATAGATGCAGTATTCCAGAAATCCCTATCCTTTACACAGACCTCCAAAATAGGTGACTATTTTTATCCTATCACTTTATACACTCCACAGCAAACCTATGATTTGGTTCATGAGTATCCTAGGTACTGGAGAGTAAATGGTCAGGTAAAAACCAGAAACAAATTAATGGATGTATTCTCTGACCAGAGTCCCAAGTTCATCCTGACAGTCCTTCTACTCAAAGGAGGTAGACCAATTTTTACCCATTCACAAGTCTTAGCAGTAGGACATTATAATCTCAGAGGACTGAGACATACCATAATCAACTTTAGCTCTTCAAATATGAACTGTTATCTCTTCTACTACCATGGGTGCTTAAGATTATATCCTCTGAAGTTAGTCAATATGTCATTCTTCCTCCTCCAAAATTAACATTATAAACAACAGGAAAGGGATTAATAAACACCAGTGCTTATGGTAAAAATGATGCTTGATTTATAAACTACATTTGGATGGAAAGACTCTGAATAGACTATATATTTGATGGAAAGCCACAGTTTTGGGCTCAGAAAATTGTGGACTCTTGTAACTAGGTATGTCCCTTACAGGGACTCTGAAAGCTATACCTATTTAACCGTTTCAAAATATACCAGCTCTTCTGCAGAATGGACTTTAAACCAAGGCAATCCTTGCTTCTAACTATGTGGATCTTGTCTCCTTGTACACAAGCTGTCATGTGAGACAGAGGTCAAAGAATAGCACCTCGGATGCTGTGAGGACTCCAGTGAAAAAGCAATGCTCTGCTGGCATGCTACTATGTTTCCAATATCCTTCCAAGTGAATCTAATGCT
Source organism: Panthera uncia (assembly GCF_023721935.1). Classification (NCBI taxonomy): domain Eukaryota; kingdom Metazoa; phylum Chordata; class Mammalia; order Carnivora; family Felidae; genus Panthera; species Panthera uncia. The sequence goes on along the minus strand of NW_026057578.1, from coordinate 78,581,741 downwards.
TAGTCTGGCTTATGTTACCTGTATAGGTCTAGATGAACCTATGTAGAATCCTTGGTTACCTTTCCAACAGCTTTAGGTATACTGGGATCTTTCAGATATTTCATAATGTCTGAATTCTCCGATAATGCTTTCCTATAAAAAATGTTTCAGTTGAACCTGATTTTCAGTAAGACATGTTATTTATGGAGGAATCTTTCCTTTTTCCTCTTGTTGATATGTATTCAGAAATTCAATATCAAAGATGGTCATATTACCAAATACTGGTTCAAGCACTGTGAGGATGCCATATAGATGGAGGCACTGACTGTTTTAAAACTATATATGTTTTCTAATACTGGCTATAATAAACTTTCTATTAATGGGCTTTGTTTCTCCATCTCCAAGGTCTATTACTCCCACTACATTTCAAACTGCAATTTTTCTAACTGCAATTTAAAATTCTCTTGCCCATTCACTGGTGCTGTACCTCTGTAGAATGCACCTATATATAACACTATCAGTAAAGTTTCCTAAGCGCCAATCCCAAAATGTTTCCAGTTAGAAGTGAATTTGGCCCAGGTAGAACAGGGTAAGGATTTTTGATCAATCCAAGTACAGGTATCATGGATTTATGTTTACCTTCTAGCAAAGACTGTAATTTCAGAAGACATATTTTGTTAATTACTATTGATTTTACAGCAATATTCCATATCACTGATTAAATGAATAGCTTCTAGGTGTTAATCTAAGGTATCACAAAATAATTGTAACAGTCTTGTTCCCTCAAGAAGTTTACAGCTTAGTTGGGGAAATAATAAAGCCATACAATTTATATCGATATGTGATTGCATTTTACACATTTCTATTGCAATATAAAGATATCATTAATAGAGGCAATTTTTTAAATAATGATTTTTTCCTCCATAAACATTCTGTTAGCAATTCCAAAGCTGCAAGGAACAGCAAATATAAGCTGTGTTTAAATTACTGCCACTTTAGTTGGTAAATAAAAATACCCACCATACTTTATTTGTACCATGTTTATAAAATGCATTCATTTTGTTTAGTATTAACCTATTGCTTTAACATTACTGTTGTTAAATTTTAATATATTTTTAACTATCTTAAAACTACTTTACCCAAACATTTTTAGAGTGGTAGTGCTGGTGCTAAAAAAAATTCCTGAAAGATAATAACTTTGGAATGGAATTTACATGTGCTAAAAAATGCAACTAAGGAAGCCAAACAACTGCCATAACATGCTGTGCTATTAATTTAAGTGACTGTACTCTGGAAATATAATAGAGAAAAAAAAAATGTAACATCAAAGCAAAAATGTTATAATGACTGGATTTACTTAAGAGCATGCATCTAATCACCACTGTCCCCATCTACCCCTGCTCCCTCAATATACATTTTGAATTCATAACTTTTGGAAAACTAGTCTTGAATTATTTAAGGTTTGAATCATGTGTCCTCCAAGATCACATGCTTTCCATAAAATGGGACCATGCAACCTTGGATAAGGTCGTATATGGGTAAAGGTTAAATAAATGGAACAAGATAATAAGCCAGAGTGATTAGTATGGGCTATCATATGAGAAAGAAGTCCCTTCATTGATTTATGACCTTTCAGTTAACACATCTTAAATTCTCAATATGTTCCAGACAATGTGCCAGAAGCGAGTGATAAAAAGAACAGTTACAACATAGTCTCTACCTTGAAGGAATTTCATGAAACAGGGAAAAGAAATACATACATAAAATAATAACAGAAAATAGTAGAATTCCAAAGAAACCTTGGATCATCACAAGTTGCATTAAAATAATTTCTTCAATTAGGGTCAGAGAATTTTAGACTATCTAAAAGAAAATTATTTCTTCTACAGGAATTTTAGAAAATAAGGTGTATGTGTATTTTTAAGCAATAAGGGATACTATGGTCTGAATATTTGTGCCCCCCCCACCCCCACCCCAGATTCATGTTTAAATCTTAATTCTCAGTGTGATGGTATTAGGAGGTAAGGCCTTTGAGAGAAGATTAGGTCATAGGGCAGAGCCCTCATGAATAAGATTAATGTCCTTCTAAAAGGGGCCCAGAGAGATCCTTTGCCCCTTCCACCATGTGAGGAATACAATAAGAAGTCTGTGACCCAGAAGAGGGCCCTCATCTAACCATGCTGGCACCTTGATCTCAGACTTCCAGTCTCCAAAACTGTGGGAAATAAATTTAAGTTGCTTATAAACTACCCATCCAAGGTATTTTGTTATAGCAGCCCCAACAGACTAAGACAATAAAATCTGATTATAATTGTTTTCATTATATCTATAATTTACTCAAAAATAATGTCCTTTCTTTCCCTTTCAATAATAGCAAAGAACTTCCGACATACTGTTACCACCTTTTTTCCCCATTACTGTGATCAAAGTAGTACAACATTGCTCAAAACAATTATAAAACTGTGGGGTTTTAAAATTTCCTATTTATGGTACTAGGGCCTAATTGAGATTTAGTTTTAATCAAAAGTCATTCACAAAGAACAAACCATATTCTCCATTTAAAAGATCAAATTATATCTCACAGCAGTTATAAACATTCATGCTGCAAGAAAATGTCTGCATTTGTAAATAGTACAGTAGTAGCCTAAGGGATAGAATGGTCAAGCTTAAGAGGGAGTGGGCATGAAAGGTTTCTCAGAGTATGTGTCAATATTATTAAAATTTAAAGGATAGGTAAAAAGTCATTGGTGGCAGTAGAGAAAGGTTACTAACTTACCCTTCCTGAAGTGCTTCAGCCACCCAAATAAAACAAAGAACTCAAAGATAGGAAAGACAGGGCATTTTAAAAAGTATCATATAATTGTTGCTGAAATGATTATAAACATAATGCAGGGGCGCCTGGGTGGCTCAGTGGGTTGAGCGTCCTACTTTGGCTCAGGTCATGATCTCGTGGTTTGTGGATTCGAGCCCTGTGTCAGGCTCTGTGCTGACAGCTCAGAGCCTGGAGCCTGCTTCAGATCCTGTGTCTCCCCCTCTCTCTTCCCCTCCCATGCTCATACCCTGTCTCTCTCTGTCTCTCAGTGATAAATAAAAGTTAAAAAAAATTTTTTTTAACTTAATGCAAATGTCTGCATTTATTATTGAAAGAAGAACCCCAAAATTTACTCAAATAAAAATAACAGCTGGGAGGGGTTTAAATAAAAAAAAAAAAATATTGACTCTCTCATCTTATATGAGGTGAGTCAATACGTTCTGTTTTATTTATTTATTTTAAAGATTTTATTTTTAAGCAATGTCTATACTTAACGTGGGGCTCAAACTCACAACCCTGAGATCAAGAGTCACTTGCTCAACTGACTTAGCCAGCCAAGCACGACTGTTTTATTTTTAATGTTGGTAGAGAAATACAGGTTCATTCATTTATCTGTCTGGCTTTTTTATCTTAGATGATAGTAGACTAAAATGAAAACAGAATGTATAGCTTCCAAATAACTGTATTTAAAAATGCTTAAATAAAGAACATTTGAGAATGGTAAATTTTAAGGTGTGAATGGAAAAAAATAATAAGAAAATTCCCAAATAAAAGGATAAAGTAATGTAAGTGAAATTAAGTATGCAGTTATCAAAAAAATGTAACTATTAAGGGCAAAGAATATAAAGATAGATAAACCAAATACTATTTATAAGAGAAGTACTTAATACAGGTTAAAAATAAAGTGATAAATACACCAGGAAAATATAAATATAAAGAAAGCATGAGTTAAAATATCAACACCAGACAAAATTTCACGGCAAGAGGCATAAAGTGGGGCAAACTGATCAAATTACAACCCATAATGAAACTATTAGAAAATTAATTTTTATGCACTAAAGAATTTAGCATTGAAGTTCTTAGTATTTCAAAGATGAACTACACAAAAAGAATAAGACTATAAATAACTAAATAATATAAATTTAAAGTTTGGCCTAATAAATACATGCTGAATCCAACAAATAGAAAATATATATAAAAAGATACTTAAAAGAAAATTTACAAAAATAGATCATGTATCTAGACTACAAAGAAAAAAACCCTCACTCATATGAAATTGAAATTTGAAAGGCTTCAGCAACTTATTTAAATAAAATTAAACTGGTAACTAACTAAAAATAAAAAAGTCCATGATAAAACCCACTCTCCTAAACAACCCTTGAGTTAATTAAGAAATCAAAACAGCAATCATAAATTAGAAATTAATAATTTATAAAATTTACACAGGACAAAACATACACCTTTGCATATAAGTCTAATCAATTCCTTATAATAAACTTCTAGAAGTGGAGTGAAAGTGAACATCACTAGAATTGAGAAAGTCAAGAAAGTTTTTGGCTAAGGAGTTAAATGCGCCATATGATCAATGGAAATTCCCCATGTAACAGTAAGAGTTGAGGCTAAGCCAAGAGATGACTGCCAAAGTGCCCTATGAATTTGGAAACATATCACCTAGATGATAGAAGTCTAGGGATCTCATTACAGAAATTTAGGACACTTCATTAGCTGAAAGGAATATGTACACAGCGCTTGATTCTCACTCCAATAATAAAGGTATGACATCAATTCCTTAAGGTGATAGATTACCAATAAATATTTATTGCCCAATCAATACAAAAGATTCTAAATATTTAATCATCTTAAGTAGTTTGACCAAGCCAGCTATAAGGAATACTTGCATGGAACCTTCTAGATATAAGGATACATGAGATATATACAAATCCAAACCAAAGAATGTGCACATAATTTATGTGAATAAATGCACATGAGCTAGGAAACAGTAGCCAATGCATTTTGTCATGCCACCCTTAAGGCAGATCTTTACTTATAAGAAGGTTCATCCATACAATGACATAAGAAGTGTGAACATATTTAGGCCACTTTATACTATAATCAGTAGTCCCAGTAAAGTTTTATGCTTTCTTGACTAAGCTTGGACTTCATTTTAAATTCTGAAAATCTGTTATTAACCATCAGCACATAAAGTTTTCAGAGAACTAAATGGCATATTAAAAGGCTTACGGAAGAAAAAATACTCTAGCAGCATTCTTTTTTCCTGGAAAACTGAGTTTTCAACTTCTCAAGAAAAAAAGATAAACTTTTAGCTTAATGCTAATAAAACCAACCTGTAATTTTTGCTGCCTTTTCCTCTTGGTTCACTCGGTTCTCATCATCTTCTTCATTATCTTCTTCAAAGTCATCTAAATTGCCGATGTCAGCCTGCTTCATACTCATCAAACTAGCCAAACTTTGCATGTCTTCATCCCTACATCAATGATTTCAAATTTAATACACAGTTCATTAAATGACATTGTTTGAAAAAAGTTTAAGAAAATAATAATATAGTCTTTTTTCTAAATATTAATGAGCCCTTTTAAATAGTTGTACAAGACTACTGAAAAACCTAAATAGTCATATTCATTAATTTTTAAATGGCATGTTTAATTAGTAAAAAGCAAACTAGATTAAAAACTAACTAGTTAGGAGTTAGTTTAATTCTTTGCTGCCATCTATGGAAGACTAAAATTTTCTTCACAGGATTAAAGTGTGGGTTCCTAATCATTAAGTCTGGAAATAAAAACTTGTTTCATAAAACAGTGAGATAGTTTGCAAATCAATAAGATCTAGACTTTAAAATATTCAAGTTTTCAAAATAAATTAGAATAGAAATTCTTAATCTGAAATCCATGAACCCTTTTGGTTTTGTGGGTAGGAGGAAAAAGAAATGGTAAACCACTGTAAACTTAAACGTAAATCTTATTTAAATGTGCATTTTTCTCAAAGGGGCCATAACTCCCCAAAAGTGAAGGAACTATTGGAACAGCATTTTTAAAAATTACAAAATGAAAAATGACCTGGATTGACTATAAGTTAAATACCATATACTGGATAAAATGTAAAAATGTTTTTTATCTTGAAGTATTTGAAATATAAGTATATAAAGTTTACCTTACTCTAAACAAATCAAATAATGAAGTTTTCCTGAAATATCATTTTCACCTTAAATTTCAAATAAACTACCGTGAGTAAAACACATTTCTAACACATTACATACAAACTAAATTCAATCTGATATTCTTCCCTAAAATTCAGAATTTCAAATTAAGATACTGTTTCTCATGTTCTAACTACAATAAAATAGAAACAAAACAAGAAAACTCTTTTGTAAAGAAATGTTTGTTAACATTCACTTATTTTCTAAATATAGTACAACTATGCAGACTAAACTGGTTTTTGAAATTCTTTGCATTTTATCTCATGTAAGCCTACAGTTGACATAACCATTTCCCCTTTTAAAAATAAATTTAGTGATATCAAGTCTGCATGAACAAAAAAAGTTGTATTACCTTATATGAATGCTATACAAATTGCTCACCTGTCAATGAGGGATAATTTCAAGATATATCATTACTCTTGAAATGTTAACTTGCTTAATTTTACCTCTGTAATTTCCTCATACTTTAACCTTGAACATTTTTCTCTATGAAAGGTTAAGGAGGCAAGGAGTGTGGAGGCAGAGAGGGAGTTTAGGGTGTTTTAAGAGAAATTTCCACTGGAATTGAGACATTTGGTTTGACTGAATTTCCCAGATTCTCCCAGGGATGGATGGTGCTGATTCACTTACTGCTTCTGCCCAGTGGAAAGGAGTCCACATTCAAAGGATCTTCTCTGATTTTGTTTTCTCTTTTCTTCCTGTGTTTTCTTTCCTTTCATTATGGCTTGAACTTCAGGGTAAGATCTTTATTTTTAGGTTCTCAGTATTTAAGTCTAAAATTTAAGGTCCTGAGATGAAAGACTGATTGCTTCCATTCTGCACTGTCCCTCTGCCACACTCACTCAAAAGCCAACTTTCCAGAGATGAGGCTTACAGTTATCTACCAAGTCATTTGCTACCCTGTAGATGAGTGCCAAACATCTCATTTTGACTGACGCACAGAATCCAGTCTAATCAGTCAAGTAGACATGGCCAAATATAGTAACCACATTCCACTGGCTCAAATACATTTAGAACTATGATTCAGATTGGATCGAAATGTTCATAGCTGGCTTCCTTCTCTCACCTTTCAAATCCAGGCTTAGAGTTTCCATTTCTTCCCTCCCTGATCTTCCTCTCCAAGTAAGTACTAACCCTTTCATTACACCCCAAACATACACTCATCCTTGACTTGAATGTACGCAATAAGCATGGTAAATGTTACATTTTTCCTGTTCCAGGCATGTTTACCTCATTTTATACAGTTAGAATTTTACACTTAGGAGATCAGAACTGGTGTAGGAATTACCTTTGTGCAATGCCTATTCAGTACTTAAGAAGTGATTGCTTAAAAGGATAATTATATAGAAAATTGTACTTTGCTATACAACTTTTGGAAGGCCGGGCCAAAGAACATGAATTGGTAAAAGTCCCTTTAGTTCTTTCATCCCTCTTATCCTGAACTTTTCATCTTGGGTTCCTCTTATATCTCAGCTGCATCAAACAGCTCTACAAACTGCACTGTCTGTACTTCAGAGTACAACTACTTACACTAAAGACAATTAATACAAAACAAACATGGATGGCACCCTATGATACACAATTTAAAATTTGGAAATTGCTATAATATTACTTTTATATTATTGCCCATTCTCTAGAGTCAAGAGACTATATACACCAAGGAGTTCATTTAATTCAGCCTCTGAAACAAGGAATGGCAAGAATGACTGGTATGCAGTAGGATATTCTCAACTGTTGCCAGTCCACTAAGTCAAAAGCTGTTTACATACAGTTTTTAAACACACTGAGAAGCAGCTTGTCTTTTTGACAAAAGAAACTTACGTGGCTTTTCCTTCCCGAAGGAAAATGCAAGATAATGAAAACTGGAGAGTGGCAGATACAACTTTTTTAGACAATGGCTTGAATTTTAACTTGACATCAGTCTGAGTTGGCATAGGGCTTGCATACTGTTTCATGTTGATGCTGCTAGTAGCCAGAGCTTTCCTTCGACCAGAAGGGGATTCCTGGAAGATAAAATATAATTTGGAATTTTGGAGTTATTTTACACCCAAATATTTTAAAACACGATTTAAATAACATGATTAAATAACAATTGAAACTTCCTTCCCCAATGTATTCCTGTAACACAATATTGAAATAAAATTGTGATGAAGTTATATTGCAACTTTTACATCTTTAAATAAGGCATACATAAATTGGAGAGAGCTGGCCGAGGTAGAAATAAACTAAAACAACTCTAAATATGTCAGAAAAGGGAAAGCAAGGAATGGAAACTAGGACAGAAAGCCTCCAGAATTCCTCTAAAAAGAGGATAGAACACAGAGATAGGTATCAAAAGTACTCGACAACTGTTTTCCTTCCTTTCATTCTATTTAATGTAATTAATGGTATTTCTCCTTTTTGAATGCCTACCATTTTTATAGAACTTCCAGCCTCTGTGGCATTGTGTCTCGTTTTTAGTACAGTATCTGAGTTCTATCTTAATCTTAGCCTTATTTCTTCCTAGGGCGTTTTTTGATCACTCCACTCCACAGTTCTCTCTCCCTCCCCTAAGATCACATCTATCAAGGAAGAAACCGTTGGTTTCTCTGATGCTATGTCTGTGGCAGACACTGCCAAGCGAGTCTAGCAGGTCTCAAAATTCTCCAAACAGAGACTACCAATTCATCAGAAATGAATACAAAATAACACCTATTTGCTATCAAGGGTACTTAACATTCTAGAAATAAGCTATCTCATTTCAAAATTATCCTTAATAGAATAATAGCCTAGGAGAACAGTGAAAACAAAACAGCAAAATAATGATTGGACATTACCTATGTATAAGACACGTTGTTGATTCAAGAGAGATATGAAGATGATTAAGACGTAATCCCTTACTACATGTTCTAATGGCAAGGGAACATTTAGATGAGGATAATTTGCAAATAAAGTAAACCAGAGTTCATATGACATCATTAATGTAAACCAGAGGTCATACACCAGCATTCCTTAGGATTTACTGGTTTGGAGTTCAGATCTAAAATAAGGCCTAATTTTTAAGCTGTGTGACCCTGAGTAAGAAAACAAGCCTCACTAAACATCCCTATAAAATAAGGAGACTAAACAGAAATCCATTTAAGCTCTACAATGGTTTTCTATAAAATTATTCAATTTTCCAACCAAGGCTGGAAAAACTACCATTAACCTTTGAATTATTATTTAATAAATCTTTATTTTATTTGTCTTCTGATTGACAAACCTGCCTAAAATAAAGATATACTAATTTAATCAAAACATTAAGCCAGCCTTTTAGAAAAGAATTGACATTTCTGCCAGCAGGACAAGTAAAAAATGTAATGTAGCATCCCTAAAGAATACCTTGTTTTAAAATGTGGTCTTATCTGTCAGATTATGCACAGCAATATTATACAGAGCTATTAGTGCATGTAGATACCTTATGAATGAATTTCAAAAATGCATCAAGCACTTGAGAAGGATTTAAGCCCTCTCAGAAGAAATACTTAAGAATATGCAAATACCCTCAACTGAATCAAGTTGAACAGATGTGACTATCCCAAACAATACAATTGTTCTTTCCCTGGTCGCTACTGTCAATCAAAGAATAAGATTAAGGTCCAAGGTTCTGACAATGTGCAAAATGAAAAAGTATGATCAGGTAGTATCAATTTATTACACTGATATGAACAATAATCTCTTATTGTACCTTTAGAATAGCTAACAACTTTTACATATAATATAGGATTTAAAGCCTCTGTTTTGGAAGCATGACATACAAACTGCCACACATTATTTTCAGATTTTTTAAACAAATCTGTTTCACAAAGTATGACACTAATCCCCTAATAATAATTATTTTTTATAACCAAATAAACTATAAAAATTAAGGTAACTTGGAAATGAGCATAATTTTGAAAGCCCAATTTAAGGATAATTGCTATAAAATCTAGAGTTTTGACAATTAACATTCAAATTCATTTTTTAGATAAAAATTTTGTAGACGGGTTTTCTGCTGAACTCAAGCAGTTTTTAACTTTTTGGTATATCAGTCTCTGAAACAACAGAAAATAAAAGCTACTAAATTCTAACCATATTTAGTTGTACCACTTTAAGTATTTACTTGCTCAGCAACAATGAAAACAGCCCTTTGTAAGGTCTGGACAGGTGAGCAGAACAGAGTCTTTTGAGTCTACAATATCCATTTCTATTGTTAACGCAGGATCTCACTAGAGTCTGTGCTGGGAAAAGAGGTCTGAACTGTATTTCTAGTAATTCTCCACCAAGCTCCCACATTGTTTTCCTCTTTAAGGATCTTTCACAGCTCTACCTCAGCTCCATGAATCTCCACTTTTTACAACCGAGTCTAAGTCTTTACCAGCCCACAACTGATATCACCGCTATCATCAGTTCTATAAACAGGAATGAAATAAGCGATTGCAGTGTGAGACGAGCGTGTCTTTCGCATCTTATAGTCCTTCCACAAAGGAGTAGGGGCCAGCCAGGCAGAGAGAATTTAGAATTACTCTTACTGCTGCCAGAGTCCTAATGCTATTTCATGTCGGGCAAGGTACAGAAGGGGACAGAAATGAGAGAAAAAATAGTAAAAGGAATTTTAAGAGAAAGAAAGAACAATGACAAAGTCAGTGAGTGTTCACATATATGTAAGACTAAGTTTCTGTCTCTTGGCCTACGTTCATACATGTTTGTATGTGAATCTGACAATATTTGAGGAATTACTTCAAAACTCCTAAAGCCAAAGTTAACTTTAGTGTTTACTAAAAAACAAAAATAAAAGTAAGAGCTTTAGACAATTTAGATGACTGGATCCTATCCCCAGAGATCTTAAATTAGCAAAACCAGAGATAGGCTCAGGAATCTGCTACATTTCTAAAAATAATATGTACCTCCCTTCTCTACTCCCAGCCCACCCCTCCCACACACTCACCACTACTACCAGGTGATTCTAATCCAGTTAATCTAAAATCACACTTTCAGAAATACTTCCCCTCAGAAAGTTCTTACATAATATAATCATTTTTGCTTAAGAAATATCACTTTCATTTTTCCTAAGTATTCTCTGCTATAAAAACGACTTAGCCTATATATTTCCATTTCTTTGAAATCCAGCCTATTGTAGTTGCCATCAGGCAAACCTGCATTTGAATGTAACACCAGCATTTATTCATTGGTTAATTTCTGGCCCATTTCTTCATGTATCTGAGCCTTAGTTTCACACTGTCAGATTGACAAATATTTTTAAAAAATTTTTTTAATGTTTATCTTTATTTTTGAGACAGAGTGAGACAGAGAGAGACAGAGCATGAGTGGGGGAGGGGCAGAGAGAGAGGGAGACACAGAATCCGAAGCAGTCTCCAGGCTCCGAGCTGTCAGCACAGAGCCTAACACGGGGCTCGAACCCACGAACTGCGAGATCATGACCTGAGCTGAAGTCAGATGCTCAACTGACTGAGCCACCCAGGCGCCCCAGATTGACAAATATTTTTAAAAGCTGGACAATACCAAGTGATGATAAAAATGGGGAACAATGCAAACAAACTCTCTTACACTGCAGGAGAAAGTTCTAACTGATATAGCCGCTTTGGAAAGCAAGTTGACATTACCTTGTAAAGTGGAACACATGCATATCTTACAACTACTCAGCAATAATATCCATCTTAGATACATGTCCTGGAGAAACTCTTATAACAATATACTAAAATATCTAGTAGAGTTTTTAGCATACGGTAGGTACTTAATAAATAGTATTTATTATGAATATTTATTGACCACTTGACCTGATTTATTACACTAATATTACAAGTAATCCTTCGTGGATCACCAATCTTGAAATTAGGAAAATAAATAAACATAACTCAATGCAGGATGTTTAAAGCAATGCAGCTATGGGGGCACCTGAGTGGTTCAGTCAGTTAAGCATCCGACTTTGGCCTAGGTCATGATCTAGCGATTCCCAAGTTTGAGCCCCATGTCAGGCTCAGTGCTGACAGCTCAGAGCCTGGAACCTGTTTTAGATTCTATGTTTCCCTCTCTCTCTCTCTCTCTCTCTCTCTCTCTCTCTCTGTCCCTCCCCCACTTGCTCTCTCTCTCTCCTCTCTCTCTCTCAAAAATAAACAGTAAAAACAAAATTAAAGTAAGGCAGTTATGTTACTAAAATCTATGCATTGACCCCCAACATTCTTACCAGACCTAAAACAAATTCTCCACTTCAATGTGCACCCTCATTCAGGTGATAACCATACGAGCAATAGGTGAATACATGTTTTCTCTGTATAGCTTAAAAGGGAAAAAATTTATAATGACTTTATTTAAAAAAAAAAAATTTAAATGTTTGTTTATTTTTGAGACAGAGAAAGACAGAGCATGAACGGGGGAGGGTCAGAGAGAGAGGGAGACACAGAATCTGAAGCAGGCTCTGAGCTTTCAGCACAGAGCCCAACGCGGGGCTTGAACTCACGGACCGTGAGATCATGACCTGAGCCGAAGTCGGACGCTTAACCGACTGAGCCACCCAGGCGCCCCTATAATGACTTTATTAGTAAAGAATGAACTGATTATAAAATAAATAAATACAGTTTTGTAAGATTCGGGACTTCTTTATAACTATTTTTAAACATTATAGATTTTACCAAAAAAGCATGTATCTAATCTTGCCACTTCCCCAACCCCCACCCAAGCTAACAACAACAGGTATATAACATAATGTAGCAAGCAAGTTAATTAAATTTAGTTAAATTTAGTGTATTCTTTTTTTCATATCATAAGAATTTGGAGAGAATATCTCTTGTCCAAATTATTCAAGTTAGGGTCTTCTTACAGAATAGTTCATAGTACGATGTTTCATTTATTATGGATCCCAAGATTAATATAATACCTCTCCTATTAAAATATTTGACAGACTTCCTCTACCTATTAAAATGTCACATAAAATAAACCACAAGCTAGAAATTGAACTCTTTCTCCTATATACAAGGATAGGGGGATGTGGGGGAGCACTACTTCGATTTTATGATTTTTCAGAGTTTTATTAAACAAAAAGTTCTAAAAAGATTGTCATGCACTAATACTTTAATTAAACTTAATGGCAATGTTGATTTTTTACAATTGTGAAATACATTATAGATACTGAAGTATAAAACACAGAAGTACTATTTTAATGACTAATAAAATGAACATCCTGTACCACCATCCAGCTAAAGAAATAGAACACTACTATGTCCTCTCCTGAATCGCCTCCCTTTCCTTCCATCATCCAGAGATGACTACCACCTTGAATTTTGGATTACTTCTTCTCTCCTCTTTTCCAAAAAAGAATACTACTTATGTATGCAACCCTAAAGAACATGTTGCTGATGAATGGATAAACAAGATGTGGTATATCTATACCACAGAATATTAGCCTTAAGAGGTATGAAATTCTGATACATGATACATCATGGATGAAACTTGAGGACATTATGCTAAGTGAAATAAGCCAGACACAAAAGGTCAAATACTGTTATGATTCCTCTTATATGAGGAATACGCAAATATATAGTGACAGAAAGTAGAGCAGATATTACCAGGCATGGGAGAAGGGGACACGGAGAGTTATTGTCTAATGGATACAGAGTTTCTATTTGGTATAATGAAAACAATCTTGAAACAGATAGTGGTGAAGGGTACAACACTGTGAGTGTACTTAATGCGACAGAACTAGCTGCACACTTAAAAATGTTTTAAAAAGTAAGTTTTGTTTGTAGATTTTATCACAATAAAAAGTCAAAAAAGAATATAGTGTGTAGTTTTACATATTTCTTAACTTGATACAATGAAATAACATTAACATTTTTGTGATGTGTTTCTTATGTTCAACATCGAGTTCTCATCATGATTCCGACTAGGTATTGTAAAGGGGTCATTCCTATATTATTCTCGATCTTAAAAGGGAATGCTTCTGATTTTTCATCCTAAAATATGTTTCCTATAGGTTTACTTTTTCTTCTTTCAAAAATATTACTCTTTATAAAATTAAGTTCTCTTATGACTTTGAGGTTTTAAATCTACTTCTAATTTTATTTTTACATATAGGTGTTAAACTTTTATCACTTTAAAATTATTTTGGGATAATTTAAGATCTTTTAAACCCTTAACTTATTAATGTGATAATTTAATAGATTTTCTAAAATTAAAGCAACTCCACATTCCTGGAAAAAATCCAAAGTTATCTGAGCTTGTTTTCTTTTAGAGAAGGTTTCTAATTACAGATATAATTTCTTTAATGATTATAGAAGTATTCAGGTGTTTCGTGTCTCCCAGTGTCAATTTGGATAAGTATTTTCCCCCTTGGAATTTACACATTTCATCCAAGACTTCAAATTTAGTGACATAAAACATTTTAAAATCTTTTTATTATTTTAATTTCTGCAAAATCTATAGTTTTGTACTTTTTACACTCCCAATGCCATTTGTGTCTGCTCTTTTTTGTTTCTAGATAATTCTTTCTAGAAACTGTCAATTTCCTTGGGCTTTCCCAATCAACAACTTTTGGCTTTGTTGATCCTTTCTAGTATGTTTTCTATTTTAGTAGTTTACGCTCATTTTTACTATTTCCTTCCTCCTAGTTCCCTCAGGTATATTTTAACTCCTGAATTCTGAGCATTTCTTCTTTCCTGATCTAAGCATTTAGGACTATATATTTCTCTAAGTACTATTTTAACTATACCTCACATTTTATTATTAATTATTTTGTTATCTTGTATTTAAATATTTTCTAATTTTTCATTACAAGTTCTTTGACTCGTGTTTAGAACCTTTTTCCAACTATATGGAGTTTTTCTACTTTCTTGTTTTTATGTTTATTTACTTATTTATTTAGAGAGAGAGCACAAGCGGGAGAGGGCAGAAAGAAGAAGAGAGAGAATCCCAAGCAGGTTCTGCGTGATCAGCCCAGAGCTTGATGCAGGGCTTGAACTCACAAACTGCGAGATCATGACCTGAGCCAAGATCAAGAGTCGGATGTTTAATTGACTTAACTGCCACCTCTCTACTTATCCCCTCTACTTATCTTTATGTAATAGATTACATTTCATTGATTTGGGGGTCACAGAATAGGATCTACTTAATTTCAATCCTTCAAAATGTATTGAGGCAAGTTTCATGGCTTAAGTCATGATCAACTTCATACATGTTCCATAGGTCCTTAAAAAGTATTTAACTGGTATGCATACACTGCTGAATCGCCTATAGCGACAAATCATTCAATTTCTTACGTGATAAGGACCTGCAGGGCAGTAGAAATGTCAAATATAAGGTCATGGAACATTTTCTAAAGGACACAAATCAAGGAATAAATACGTGCAAGAACTGAAAAGCTACTCAAACATTTCTTCTCAGGTTCCTTTTTTTCCTTCTGAAATAACCTCCTTTTATTTTAGGACTGTCTCTTATACACAGCATATAGCCAGAAAATTTTTTAATCCAGTCTGATGATCTCTGTCCTTTAGTGGAGAGTGCAGATCAACAGTTCCCAAAAGTTTTTATTTCAAGGCCCTTTTAAATGCTTTGAGAGGGGCACCTGGGTGGCTCAGTCAGTTAAGTGTCCAACTTCAGCTCAGGTCATAATCTGTCGGTTCATGAGTTTGAGCCCTACATCTGGCTCTATGCTGACAGATTGGAGCCTGTTTCAGATTCTGTGTCTCTCTCGCTCTCTGCCCCTCCCCCTCTCATTCTCTCTCTCTCTCTCTCTCTCTTTCTCTCTCTCTCTCTCTCTTTTTAAAAATAAACATAAATAAATAAATAAATAAATAAATAAATGTTTTGAGAACTACAAGGAGCCTTTATGTAGGTTCCAAATATCAATATTTGCTTCATTAAAAAATTAAATATAAGAAATTTAGAAAATATTTAATTCAAACATAACTAATA
The DNA here is from genome assembly GCF_023721935.1 of Panthera uncia. Classification (NCBI taxonomy): domain Eukaryota; kingdom Metazoa; phylum Chordata; class Mammalia; order Carnivora; family Felidae; genus Panthera; species Panthera uncia. Next base: position 78,565,812 of record NW_026057578.1, on the reverse strand, counting down.
AACTCATGTTAACATATTTTTATGAAGAATAAATATACTTTTTAAAAGACTTTATTTTTTAGAGCAGTTTTAGGTGTACAACAAAATCAAGACAGAGGCACAGAGATTTCCCATATAATCCTGAGCATACACACATACAGAGCCTATCCCATTATCAACAGGACTAACCAGTATGTTACACTGTTTACCAAGGATGAACCTACACTGATGTATCATAATCACCCTAAATCCATAGTTTACCTTAGGGTTCACTTGTGGTGGTGTACATTCTATTTGTTTGGACAAATGTATAACGCCACATATCTATCATTATAATATTAAATGATATTTTACTGCCCTAAACATCCTCTATGCTCCACCTATTCATCTCCCCTACTCCCCACCGTTGGCAACAACAAAAAAGTGATCTATTTTCTCCATATTTTTACCTTTTCCAGAACATCACATAGTTGTAATCATACAATTACATAGTCTTTTCAGATTAGCCCCTTTCATTTACTAATATGCATTAAGGTTCCCCTATGTCTTTTCATGGCTTGATAGGTCACTTCTTTTTAGTGCCAAATAATATTCCATTGGCTGCATGTACCCCAGTTTATCCATTCATCTCTTGAAAGACACCTCAACTGCTTCAAAATTTTAGTAATTATGAATAAAGCTACTATAAAACATCCATGAGCAGGTTTTTATGTGGACAAGGGTTTTCATTTTGTTTGGGTAAATACCAAGTAGTATGACTGCTGGGTTGTATGGAAACATTACGTTTAGTTTTATAAGAAACCACCAAACTCCCTTCCAAGTAGCTGTAGCACTCTGCATTCCCACCAGCAACATATGAAAGATGTTGGTCCACATCCTCACCAGCACTGGGTGTTGTCAGTGTTCCAGATTTTGGCCATTCTATGGAAGGTGGATAGTGGTATCTCATTGTTTTTATTTGCAGTTCCCTGATGACATGATGTGGAGCATCTTGACATATGTCTGTTTGCCATCTGTACGTATTCTTTGGCTAAATGTTTCTTAAGGTTTATGTCCCATTTTTTAAATTGGGTTGTTTGCTCTTGTATTGTTCTTTGTATATTTTGGATAACACTCCTTTATCAGATGTGTCTTTTGTAAGTATTGTCTCCCTGTCTGTTGCTTCTCTTCTTCTCTTGATACTGTCTGTCACAAGGCAAGTTTTTAAATTCAATGAAATTATCCATTATTTCTTGCATGGATCATATCTTTTGTTTTCTATCTAAAATGGCATCACCATACCCAATGTCATCCAGGTTTTCTCCTGTGTTATCTTCTAGTAGTTTTACGGTTTTGCACTTCACATTGAGATCACATTAGGTCACAATTTGAGTTAATTTTTGTGAAGGGTGTAAAGTGTCTATCTAGATGCATTTTTTTTTTTTTGCATATGGATGTCCAGTTGTTCCAGCACCATTTGTTGAAAAGATTATCTTTGCTTCATTAGTTTCACTCCTTTGTCAAAGATCAGTTGACTATATTTATGGGGTCTATATTTAGGTTCTGTGTTCTGCTCCACTGATGTCTCTTCTTTCATCAGTATCACACAGTAGTGATTACTGTAGCTTTATAGTAAGTCTTGAATTCAGGTAGTATCAGTCCTCTAACTTTGTTCTTCTCCTTCAATATTGTGTTGGCTATTCTGAGTCTTCTCCATATGCTTCTTCATATAAACTTTAGAATCAGTTTGTTGATATCCACAAAATACTTTGTTGGGATTTTCATCGTGAATGATTGAATCTGTAGGTCAAGCTAAAAAGAACTGACATTTTGACAATATTGAGTCTTCCTATCCATGAACATGGAATATCTCTCATTTAGTTCTTTGATCTCATTCATCAGAATTTTACAGTATTTTTCATACACATCTTGTACATATTTTGTTAGCTTTACACCTAAGTATTCTGGTTTTTGGGGTGCTAATGTAAATGAAATTGTGTTAATTTCAAATTTCACTGTTCATTGTTGATATATAGGAAAGCAAATGACTTCCATATATAAATCTTGCATTCTGCAACCTTGTTATAATCAGTTAGTTCCAGGAGGTTTTTATGTTGATTCTTTTGTTTTCTAAATAGATGATCATGTATTCTATGAACAAAGAGAGTTTCACATCTTACTTCCCAATATGTATACTTTTTATTTTCTTTTCATGTCTTATTTCATCAGTAAGGACTAACAGTATGATGTAGAAAAGTGGTGAAAGGACATCCTTGCCTGGTACTTGATCTTAGCGGGAAAGTTTTGAGTTTCTTACCATAAAGCATGATGTGAACTGTTGGGATTTTGTAGATGTTCTTTATGAAGTTGAAGAAGTTTTCCACTATTCCCAGCTGGCTGAGATTTTTGATTTTTATCATTAATGGGTGTTAGATTTTGTCAAATGCTTTTTCTGCATCTACTGATACAGTCCTGTGATTTTTCTGTTTTAGTATATCGATGTGGTGGATTACATTCATCGAAATACTGAACCAGACTTGCATATCTGAGATAAATCCCACTTGGTTGTGGCATATAATTCTTCTCACATTTTTTTGGATTTGATTTGCTAATAATTTGTTGAGAATTTTTACATCTATGTCATTAAGAGGTATTATTCTATAGTTTTCTTGTAATGTCTTTGTTTGGTTTTAGTATAAGGTAATGTTGGCCTCAGAGAATAAGCTAGTAAGTATTTTTTCTGCTTCTATCCTCCAAAAGAGATTGTAGAGAATTGGTATACTTCCTTAAATGTTTGGTAGAATTCATCAGTGAACCCATCCAGACCTGTTGCTTTCTGTATACCCTCTATACAAAACAATTTAATAAGAAGAGTGCCACTGTTTTATATTTTTACAAATCTCTTCAATGTGTTTGTATCACTCTAAAATATCACTAATGTCCAATTTGACAGACAGCTAGATTCTCATCTCTACTCTCATGTTCAATCTGTGTGATATGCTATTTAGATCGAAGTATACGAAGAAAACCCAGGCTCATACAGATATACAGTTGGAAAAGATAGGAGTATTTTAATGATCCTTTCAGACAATTTGAGTTCTTCTTTCCTACTATATCGAAACTCTACAAATGGTATTTTCTTAACAATTAACAGTAATGTGGAATCTGAAACCCTATCAATAAACTTTTCACAAACTTTTCAAACTCTGTTAAATTAAGATCCAATGCTCTAATCATGCATGTTGAATGGGTTTTTTACTCATGCATAATTTTGTAACATCATATGCTTTAGTCTTTTGGAAAATACTGATTATCTGAATGATGCAGATATTCTATTTTTTTAAATGTTTTTATTTTTGAGATAGCGCCAGTGAGCAGGGCAGGGGTAGAGAGAGAGGGGGACAGGGGATCCAATGCAGGCTCTGCTCTGACAGCAGTGAGCCTGATATGGGGCTCAAACCCACTAACAGCAAGATCATGACCTGAGCCAAAGTCAGACGCTTAACTGACTGAGCCACCTAAGCACCCTTATGCAGATATTTTAAATGTTTACACATTCCATTATATAATACCAAAGGAATCACATTTGCTTATATCAGTACATATTCCATCAGAAAAATCTTTAAACACTTGGAAAATTATCAAGCTTAACATGTTGAAAATAAGTTTTGCAAAATACTTTCACTTGAAAGCTCATATTTTATCATTGGGAACAAACAATTTCAGTCACTTTAAGTAGCAAGATCACTGTGTTCAGTTTCAGGAAAACGTTTGTTAAATTAATACCTAAGTGTTCATAAGAAGTCAGTCATTTTTTCAAGTAAAAATGGTGTTCCAGGGAAAAAGGGTGATTAGTTTACCACTCAACAAATCACACAAATGCTTAAGTAACTTTGCTCTTTGCAATGCAGTATAAGTACTTTATGCATACTTTCCATTTTGTCAGAGAGAATATTAAAAAGACTTAATATTCAAGGGATGAAATTTAATAAAAATAATAATTTTATCACAACATCAAGAACATACATAAATGAAATCCAAAGAAGGCTAGTTCCTATTTATAAAATTTCAATATCACTTCTACCTATTAATACTAAGAACAGAAGAGGCAATCTTCCTCATTGTTTTCTTCTGTGCAATGAGTTCATTACACTGATTGTACAGCTCTGGGATATCAGCTTTGTGCAACAAAGGGACTTTATTAGGCCTCCCATCTTGTGGGCATGGCCAGTGCTAGACTTTTCCTGCATCTCCATGCAGAGGCAAAAGCAGTAAATCATGGCTTCAGTAGAAATCCTCAGTGGGAAAACTAAGATGAATACTTATCTTCTAGACTTCCTGCTTTCAATTTTATTTTATTTTATTTTATTTTATTTTTTTTAGTTTCTTTGGGTTCTTTCTATCTGTGTTACTTAAGAAGTGCATTTACAAAGATCATTTGGTCATATTTTACCCAAGTTTTTAACTGTTTTCCAATAGGGGAGTTATCCACGCTAGCTAGTCACATCACACTGCCAGAAGCAAAATTCTCATTTGAATTTTACAGGAATAGAACTGAACATTTCCATAAAGAAATAGCCATCACAACAAAGTTCACTTCTCTCACACTGACCTAAGCTCTTAATTTAGAAACTCTTAATAATGACTTATTAGGATTGTTCAAGAATTTATTTTATTGGAACTCTCCAGATTAAATCTGCAGTTATCATTGTAACCAATACTCTCTCTTATTTTGTCTGTTTAGATGCTATGTTTCACCATCACCTTAAGCAGGTAGTAAGTATCTGATGATAAATTAATGCTTGCAGCATATAACCTTTCAGAGCCTCACAGCCTAATGCCTGATTCTGTTCATTCTTGACAATCAGAACTCTAAATTCTATTCTGATTTTATACCACTGAATCAGGGCACCAGGAGATGAAGGGACAGACAGAACTCTGGACAGCATTCTAAAGATGTGTCTGACACTTAAAAGTCTCAGTTATTAGATCTTACCCTCTAGCCCATGTGATTTATTTGCAGTAAAGAACACACTGAAATATTTGTGTAAATTACCGTCTTCTCTACTGACTCAAACAAAAACTGTTAAATGAGATAATGTGGAATTGGGAGGGACCATAGAAGTTTCTTAATACAACCTGTCACCCCCGTTGCAAAAGCACCTTATATCACCCCTAACGGAATTATCACACTTGCTTCCTGGTACTTTTCATTCAAATTCAACCTAAAAACTTTGTTTTGTTCTGTCTAAAACAAAATAATTTGATGCAGTACAACATCAGAATCAACAATTTTGCTTTTATTTATTCTACAAATACCTATTTGAGAGGCTATTATGTGGCTGACGGTCTCTCACTGAATTTTGTGATAACACTTTAAACTTTATTTTCAAGTGATAAAGAGTCAAGTTAGAAATCAAAAAGTCCTCTAACTTTTTAAAAATTGTGATGCTGGTCCTTTGAGCTGTCATAAGCACCACATTTCTCAGTCCATGCTAAAAAGATCTTTGCTTCATCAGCAGACCAAATGGAATACTACAGAATTTAATTTGGATTCCATGGAGCAATTAAATGCTAAAGCAGACATGCCACAAGGAACTCTCTCAACCACAAAGACTTAATTAGAAACCATATCAGCTAAAATAACCAAACTAGATGGTTGGATGGAAGAGAATTTGGTAGCACAAATGTAAATGGAAAGAATCAGCACTAAAAATCTGTTGAGATATGTACTCAAAAACATTTGTAAAAATTATTAGTTTTAGAATAAAATCTAAATTCCCTCTGAAAAAAAAAAAAAACACCCAAAAACCTCAACCTCTCAAATGGAAGGAAACCCCAGATATACATAAAGTACAAGTTAAAGTATTCAAGTCAAAGGTCTAAATAAGTTGTAGGCTGTCCAAATGTAAAATACATAGACACACACACACACATACAAAGTCAAATCTACTACCAACTACAAAATTGATAAAAGGCAGTTTATATCACCCCCTACCCCTGTAATCCTAAAGAAAGCCACTAAAAATTTATTGATACTATTGTATGTAGTTTTTTGACCTTAAAAAGGAACGACACTACCAGATTTTTAAATGGGTCTCCAGTAAGTGTTTTAAGAGAATTAGACTCATCCATTAGATTAAACATAATCCCTGGTAACCAAGCATTATATCATTCATGGCCAGGACTTGAATGTGTGTGCTGATAAGGGCTCCCAAAGTTTCATAACTAGACAGACCTAGTCCAGAGTTGTTTATTTTCATCCAAATCAGACTCAACATAGCCAAACTGAATCATCTCCATCCCTTAAACTGTTTCTTCCCTGAGTTCTCATCTATGTGAATTGTACTACCATCCATCAAGCCTCCCAACCCCAGGGCTCACCTAAGTTGGCTCTAACTGCTAAATCTCTCCAGAATCTGGACCCATTCTTTCCATCTCCAACCATGTGAAGAGACCACTGCCATAGCCTCTGCATTTGTTGACCTTTCTCTAGTCTCACACACACCTAGATTTCATACTCCATAATTCTATGAGGGTAATCCTCTTTTTGTTTTAATGCTATACCTTTTTTTCTGATTATATGAGAAAATTCACCACAGAAAATTATAAATACACAAAAAGTACACAAAAGAATCACTCAAAACTTTAACAACTAGTTGAAACCACTGCTAATATTTTGACATATTTGTTCTAGTTCTTTAAAAATAGTTGAGATGACACTATTTGAAAATTATGCTTTTTTTAAAGTTGACATTACAGTTTATAAACCTAAATTTTAGAAGTTGCATATCATTCTGAATTGTGGTTATTCCACAAATTTATATAACTTCCTCCTATTAATGAACTTAAATTTAAGCTCTTCACTTTTGTCACTTAGAAATGATGCTGCAATGAACATTTTTATGCGCAAAGTATTTCTGGCACTTCTGACAGTTTTGTAGGACAGATTCCTAGAAGTAGAATTTTTGGGTAAAGTATTTGAATGCTTTCCAAACAAATCATACCAAGGTTTATAACCTACAGTATACAACACTGCTAGTCTCATTCATCACACCCACTACAGCACTATTATTTTTAAATCTTTGCTAAGCTGTTAAGAGAAAACGTGTATTTCACCCATTTAATTTGCATTTCTTTGATAACTCATGACCCTAAATATATTTCTTTGTTTATTATCCATCGATATTTTTTCTTTTGTAAAACTAGTTAAGTCCTTTGTCCATTTATCTATTTGGATATTGCTCTTAAAAGGAAAAGAGACTTCTAGAGTTCTTTAAATATTGAAAATATTAGCCTTTTGTCTGCCACATTTGTTGTAAATATATTTTCTTTTAATATGTCTTTTAATCTCCTAATTAAATTGTTTTTAATGTTTATTTTTGAGAGAGAAAGAGTGTGAGCGGGGAAGGGGCAGAGGAGAGGGAGACACAGAATCTGAAGGAGGCTCCAGGCTCTGAGCTGTCAGCACAAAGCTTGACACGGGGCTCCAACTCATGAACCGTGAGATCATGACCTGAGCCAAAGTCAGATGCTTAACCGACTGAGCCATCCAGGTGCCCCTTAATCTAATTAAAAAAAATTTTTTTTGAATGTTTATTATTTTTGAAGGAGAGAGACAGAGCGTGAGCAGGGGAGGAGCAGAGAGAAAGGGAGACAGAGAATCCAAAGTGGGCTCCAGGCTCTGAGCTGTCAGCACAGAGCCCGACGCGGGGCTCAAACCCACAAACCATGAAATCATGTCCTGAGCCAAAGTTGGACGATTAACTGACTGAGCCACCCAGGCGACCCTCAATCTCCTAATTTAAAAACCTTACATTTTTCTTATTACATAAATAATGCAGGGTTCATCGTAAAAAAAAAATAATTACAAAATACAGAGAAGTAAAAAAAAATTGAAAATTACAATAATCCCACCTATAGAGTGAGTCATTCTTGTATTGATTTTCTAGTTTATTTGTAGTCATTTTTTAGAAAAATCGAATATGTTGTGCATTCTCTTTTGTAAACTACTTTTTTCATTAAAATATGATGAATACACTTCTTTGCCAATATTTTACCATGATGTCATTTACAATGGCTATAAACAGTCCATTTTATGGACATAACAATTTAATTAATCCCATGTTTAGGGGAATTGAGGTTGTTTCTAATTTTTCATATTACAGTATAAGCAATAACCATGTAAAAATCTTCTGTTAATTCTTTACATTCATACTTAAATATTTCACTAAGATAAATTTCTATTGGTTGAATAACTGGCTCAGACATGCACATTTTAAAGTGTTTTATATGACTGTCATTTGTCCTCTAGAAGTTATACCAACATATACTCCCATCAACAGGTGGACCTTAGCCAACAGTGAGTCTCAACATGATTTTTAAAATATACATTAGTTTTGATTGGGGGGGGGGAAGGGGCTTTTTTGTTTTATTTATTTTTGAGAGAGAGAGGGAGAGCAGAGGAGAGGCAGAAAGAGAGAGACAGAAGATCCAAAGTGGACTCTGCACTGACAGCAGAGAGCCCAACATGGGGCTCAAACTCACGAACAATGAGATCATGACCTGAGCTGAAGTCGGACGCTTAACTGACTAAGCCACCCAGGCTCCCCAGTTTTGATTTTTATGTAGACAAATATATGTATATTTTCCTCTGTGATTTCTTCCCTACTGCTCAGAAACTTAAAAAGTTCTTCTTCATTCAATGATTTAACAATATTCACTTCTGGGGCACCTGGGTGGCTCAGCTGGTTAAGCACCCAACTGTTGATTTCAGCTCAAGTCACAATCTCACAGTTCCTGAGATCGAGTCCTGCGTTGGGCTCTTCAGTGACAACTGGGAACCTGCTTAGGAATCTCTCTCCCTCTATTTCTCTGCCCCTCTCCTGCTTACATTCTCTCCCTCTCTCTCAAAATAAATAAATAAACTTAAAAAAAATAATATTCACTTTTCTCTTTTAGTGTCGATTATTTTATTGTCTTCAGTTAACTTTCTTATCTATTTGGAATTCCTTTTGTAGTGAGATGAGGAGCTCTCTTTTTCCTCCTCCCAAACAGTACCAATACTATTGTATAGTGATTTGAGAAGTGTGAGAATCTCTTATTTTTTAATGTTTATTTATTTTTGAGAGAGAGAGAGAGAGAGAGAGCGAGAGCGCACAAGTGGGGAAGGGGCAGAGAGACAGGGAGACAGAGAATCTGAAGCAGAAGTCAGATGCTCAACCGAGTGAGCCACCCAGGTGTCCCAAGAAGTGTGGGAATCTTTATACAACCATTTCATGCTTATAATTTGTCAAGGATTTTTCTCTGCTTCCAGGATAAAGTTAAAACTCTTTAACATAGCAGAGCTCTTTGGGACACTGTCTCTGATTCCATGTGAAGAACACCAACTGCCCCTCCCTGCAAATGCATCCCATGCTCTGATGATAATCTGCCAATTGCATATGCTACTCAATTTTTCTGTGATGACATAAATTTATAATTTTCAGGCACAGAAGATCTTTCCAAAAAAGGTACAAAACCAGAAGAAATAACAATAGAAGTTACTTTTATAGAATACTTACTTTGCATCAGGCATTACTCTTAAGTGCTTAACTCATTTCTCATTTGTTTCTCACAACGGTCCTCTGAGATACTATTACTACCTCATTTTAAAGATAGGAAACTTAGCCACAAAAAGATCAAGTAACTTGCCCAAGGTTACATAGCTAGTAAGCAAAAGAAATGAAATATGAACACAGGAAATCTGGCTCTGCAATATGTACTCTTAACCACTATACTGCACTGCATAAAAGAAAAGACACAAATTTGAATATATAAATACCAAAAGCTTACTATGTAGTAAAATACACCATTTGTAATACTAAAAAGAAAAGTGACTGGTAGAGAGAAGATATCCACAAGACACATAAAAAAACAGTGTATAGGATACATAAAGGTCTACAAATGAATAAGAAAATGTAATCATTTCAATTAAAAATTGGCAGTAGATATTCTCGGGCAATTCACAGAAAAACATTAAGCGGCCAATAAGCATATAACGAGCTCAACTTCACTAGTTATCAAGGAAATGCATATTAAAATGATAAAGGAGAGCATTTTCACCCATCAGAATGACAAAAATTAAAAAGTCTAGTAATATCCAGTGTTGCTGAAGGTATGGAAAAAACAGGCATTTCAATCACTGCTGTTGGGAATATAAACAGTTACAGCCTATTACAAGGATATTCTTTTAGCACTGAAACCATCAAAATAAAACAAATGTCTCCTTTGACTGAACAATTCTATTTCTGGGAATCTATCCCAGAACGTGGAAATCTATTCTGAATGTGTGCATAAATTCTCAATGCTGTGGTATCTGTAACACTATCAAGTAAATTGGAAATTACTGTAACACCCATCAGGACCTTTTACCTGTACAGGTAAAATAGCATTGTTAGAATATATACTTGTTTTCTTACACTTCCATATTATGGTGCCACAGAACACTTTTAACAAACATTTACTGCTTTTGAAACAAGTGGAGTAAGTGTTTTTTATAGTAATTTTCCCCCTACAGGTAACTAGAGAATATGAAAAGTAAGGGTAAAGAGGTATCCGGGTCCTCATATTGACACCCCAACTTCATAGCTTCCAGTATAATTAAATACTTAAATATTTTTGTAGTGTTGAGCTTGCTTCAGGGCAAGTTATAGGATCTTCTTTCTTTAGATTAAAAAAGTCATACAGATAATTACCATAGCTTTCTGTGATGTTTTAGGTACCGCCTTGCCTAAGAGCAGGAAGGTAGGCAAGTGATTTCTTAAAGTACTTTTTCAGCTCCAGGGTGATAAAAACATCTTAAACTTTCTGAAGCTGAAAACTCATAATTAACCATTAAAATTTAAAACTGAACAATCACATACAGTTAAGATACAATTCTCTAAAATACAGTGTAAAAAAAGAAGTACTTTATATAAAGATCGATTAACATTTTTCATGTGAAAATCAGCAAATATTGTTAAAATGCAAGATTCAACACCTCAAATCACTACCACTTCAAATAAATAATTTATCTGCCTATAAGGAACTTTTTCAGTAAGCAATTATGGATAATACACAATATGTGTAGTACACCTACTATACAGCACCCTATAAGAATTATATAACATTGCCAATCCTGGTTACGAGAAGAATTCTTTAGAGTATTTAGTATGAAAGCTTGAAGACTATTTCTTACATAGGAATAAAGTAGAGAGGCCACATGATAACACATGGCTCAGGACCTTTTCCTGTGGTGGAAATGGTTAAACATTTCTGACATCATAGATTTCTAAAATTCTGGCTGCTGCTTATGTCATATACATAACAACAAAACTATAATGACAACTTGCCACATGTCAAATACTGTTCTAAGCACATGTGCTACTGCACAACACTCCTGTGGTACAGACATGATATTATTCTCATTTTACAGTTAAATAAACTGAGATACAGAGAGGTTCATCAACTTTTCCAAAACCCCACGGCTAGGAATGTCCAAAGCCTACACTCAGCCTCTGCAACCACTCTATTAAAATGCCTCTGAAGAGGCAGACAACTGGCTGTTACCTGACAGTTTGCAGAGAAAGAAGAGTTGAGATTTTCAGTTATTTATTTTTCTATAAAATGAAAATTACCTTTCTATTCCACTTACATCTCTTTCCCTACTGACATATATTCCAGACAATCTTCATAGAAAAATGATCTATGTTTCACACCATGTGATCTAACAGCACTTACAAAGTTTACAAAGTTAGTTACTATTAAAAATTAGTTACCATTTTTATCATCTGTTCAGTGACCTATTTAAAGGTAATTATTTATTTGACCTTCATTGACATCTTATTAAATAGGTAAGACTGGTGCTATTACCACTGCTTACAGAGGAAACTTAGGCCCACAAAGTTTAAACTCATTTTATATTTAAGACGTAAATGTAAGAGTTTAAATCCTATCATCACTTTTACTAGTATTTTCATTTGCTGGTTTTTTAGCAGTGTTTTTAAGGTATGCAGGACAAAAAGAATTCATATCTAGGTATCCTCCATCCCCTATTAAAAAGCCAAATAAAAGCCTGTTAAGCAAAAGGAGTTATGTTAAAGTCAAGTGACATGATCTTGGTTGGCCTTCCCATTCTACACGAGCACACTTAGCTAGCATATTTTTGTTTATTAACATATAAGCAAAGGTAAGTACCCTAAAAGGTAGTATCTAAGAAACTAAAGTCTTAAGTAGACTTTTACTTGGAGAACATTATCCAGCAAAAGGGTATTTCAGGTTACCTATTGATAAAAATTTCAATTCAGTTCCTTTGGCTTTTATGCAATTATTACCATTCTACGGGAATAGCTTCTGTCAATCAAATTGTGCCCCTAGGGCTGGGATGTGTCTGGTGTGGCACCCAGTATGCTATTGGTACTCAAAATATAATACAAGCAACAACAACTACTACCAGGTTACTGCACGCAAAGTGGTCTGACACAAAAGCCATACGTAGCTAAGACTCAGAACCACCGTAGACAGCATTTGAGCATATCTTTTAAAAACTAAGAGAGATTTGTATATGATGCTTATATGTTCCTATTTTACTAGTCTGAATATGTTCTTGCATAGGACAAAAAAGAAATGATTATTTAGTTAGGTTTTCTTAAATGCTTGTCTCTTTTTACAAAGAGAAAGATCCTTTCACAGAGCTCAAAAGTTTCACAGGAACTAGAGAAGATAAAACCAGTGCACCTCTATTCATTAGATTTTAAAAAAGTACGTGCATGTCTATGAGTGTGTTTTTCTGGAGAGGGGGACTAGGGGCGGGGGTGGGGGTGGGGGGGGTGGGGGGGGTGGGGACTTGGAAGACAAAAGGAAAAGACCTGCCTCTGCTTGTGCTTAGAAATTAGAAAAAAGTCAGAAGTCAAGGAAAAGGGTGCTCAGGAAAGATAAAAATTTGAACTTCATTAAACCCATAACAAACCACGCAATCCTTAGGTTTTATTTACAGGGTTTTTGAGAGGATCGAGTAACATGAAATATATGACAGTGCTTTGTTTGTAAATGGCATATGCTATAGAATTCAAAGTATTAAATTACACTGGGACTTTGAATAAGCCATGATTCATTTGTGATTAAAACTTTACATAAAGATTCTAACAATGAAAATTATAAGATTTATGTGGGGAGTAAAAGTAATGATACAGTAAAAATTTTAATGTAGTTGTTATATACTTAAAACTATCAATGTATATAAAAAAAAGTAAGGTACAAAATATTATTTTGCTCTAACTGTGTATTAAATAGTGGTATGTGTATTTCTGGAGATATATATAGGAAACCTAATAATAAGTTCTCTGAGAAAAGAAAAGAAGTTTGGACAAAGTGGGAGGAATTAATTTGCACTCTTTTATACTAGTTAAAAAAAAAAACTTTGGCCACTTATTACTTTTCAAATAAAAAAATTAATTTTAAAAACTAATAATGAAAAAAGTGGGAAATTTTTCACTTTCCTGTTTTACTATTAAACGTTTAGTAAAATTCAATAAATAACAGCACGGAAAAAATTCAAGTTTACACAAAATTTTTTGAAAAGATGATGTTATCTAAGACATCACATTTTTAAAAAATGAAAGAGATATAATATTTATTTTTCTCTTTCCCCAAATGTCACCTTTTCCACTTAGAACTGGATACAGCTTTTCAGTTCATAGTAATGGCATGGGTAGCTTCAGTGTCAGAATTCAAATTTCGTGTTAATTTGCATGACTACTACTGCCTTCTGTGTTTTTTAAAATAACTTCAAATTTGGGAGACATAAAGTAGGCATAGGCTTAAAATGTCTTGAAGCAATTCTTATCTTGCTGTTTTTGATGTAGTCCAGTTGCCTTATTTTAAAAGGAAAATAATTCCCTATACATAGAAATGTAGAGAAAGAAAATGTACTATGATCATGACAGATCAAAAGCAAAACCCTAAGATTCTTAATAAGTTTGATCAGTTCTTTCTTGTTTAAAATGTTAATGATATAATGATAGCCTCAAGACATGGAAACACAGAAAACAAAAATTTTATTTTTTCATTTAAAATCAGGAATTATACCGATTCCTTAGAAAATAGTATGACAATATGAAAAATATATTTCATAAATACTATTTGGTAAAGGAAAAGAAAAGAGTTATCAATCAATTGCATTGTATGTTCTACAAAGAAGAAAATAACCTCAGCTAGTATAGGGATGGAATTATGAAATAAGCATAAGCAGGTTTATTTCTGATAGTTGATTAGGCAGAATAAGAGAGTAACTCCTACTGACTATATGTACTAAGAAAGGAGATGACAGATCCTCATTTAGGCTACCTCAAAAGGCAAAGCATTTCACATCATACAAAGTATTTCTATTGATAGCTTTTATGACAACCAAAAAACAAAACAAAACAAAAAAATTCAATGATAACCTGGTAGTCTTGATCTACAACCTAATATCCCTATTTTGAAGGCCAGAATTCTGACTTAACTGCAGAGGTACAACTGACTTTTTTTGGGCAAGAGAAATTAAGAAAGGGAATTCAAATAATGTTGAAAGGCAAGGTTTAGGAAGGGTCACATAATCTCATGCATATTTCCAAGCAATGTTCCAAACAGTTTTGAAAGGACTAAAGTCACAGTACTAGAATCTCTTGAAGTAATTGATGTAGTCTAGTAAAAGTCAAGTCCTAAAAGTAAGTAACAAGTTGCATTTTTATCCTGACTGCCACTTTGAATTGGAATTCTCTCCTAGGAAAAGATGGAGAGTGGAGATGAGTTAGTTATGTTGAAGAGGTTTGTTAGGTAAAGAGTAGAAAAGAGTAGCTGAAGGGCACCTGGGTGGCTCAAGTAGGTTAAGCATCCGACTCAGATCATGATCTCATGGTTTGTGAGTTCAAGTCCCACCTTGGGCTCTGTGCTGACAGCTCAGAGCCTGGAGACTGCTTTGGATTCTGTGTCTCCCTCTCTCTCTGCCCCTCTCCCACTCACGCTCTGTCTTTCCTTCAAAAGTAAACAAACATTAAAAAAAAAAAAAAAAAAAAAAGACCAGACCAGCTTAGCTGAGAAGGGGCACAGGGTGGAAAAGACTAACATTTCAGAACTTATTATTTCTCTTTAACATTACTTTGAGTCCCTTAAGAAGAATGCTAAAATCTTAGAGCATGAAATCCATCAAGTCAAATTTATACCATGCCTACTCTTTTTCTTTTTTAATATCAAAATTCTTATCCCTGGCTACTATCTACTAGGGATGGATAGAAAATCTACACTTTATCAAGGGCCAAAGACCCACAGGGAAAAAATTAAAACATAACAAAAAATAGTTACTTAGGGTTAGATAGATATTTTTGAAATGAATTTTGTAAACTTTTAAAGGAAAATTATAAAATGTCCCTAATCTGAATCTATGTTCTCTTCCAACTTTCCACACCAAAAGGGGGCAAAGAATGATTTTAATAAGGAAAAAAAGTGGGAAGGAGTTAGAGAGCAAATGTAAATGGAGAAGACGGGCTTCAGGGTGAGGCCAGTTTTAGAGGCAGTGGGACAAGGGTGAGCACAATAGTGTAACCGACTGTACCCTTGAGGAACTTTCTCAAGAAAGAAAGCGGACTGAAAGAATTGGCAGGGAATAACTATCTGTATTTCTGAAACGCTGGAGCCGGGCATGTGCAAATTGAATTAAAGATTTAGTAAATGTTGTCTAAAGTTGAGAAATCATGAAATAGTCATGAAACAGAGTACAAGCATATCATGCAGAACTAGAAACACGGAGGGAACCACCAGAAGAAGTAAATTCTGAAGCAGTTAAAAGAGGCTGCCTCAAGGAAGTGGGTTGGAGGTACCAAGTAAGTGGCAGGGGAATGTTGATTTTCAGTAAAAGTTCTTCCATAACTCATTTGTTACCATGTGCCTACACTGAAAAAAGTAAAAACATAATTTTAAACTCATAAATCAGAAAGGGCCTGACCTGTGTTATAAGTTCTTCTTTCTTTTTTTTTTTCTAATTCCATCAAAACGTTCCTGTCAAAAACAGATTTGATTTTTTTTTCCTGTGTATACACACGTTAGTTACGGATGATTAACAAAGCATTCATTCTTCTATTTGCTTTGGCTGAGAACTGACTTGTGCTGTGTTAGTGTTAAGGAAATATTTCACTTTATATGCAGAAGATATGAAGTGTTGCTTATTTAAATATACATATGGTAAAAGAAAGGGTTTATACATGTTTTAGGCTCACAAACAATAAAAACATTTAAGTAGATGGAAGTACAGAGTTTATTCAACTTAGTAACTAGGAAAAATGCTACCTACCTTTCTCTTTACCCAAAATTGGCTTTGTGAACATATCTATTTCATATTTTAACTTTAATGAAATGGTAAAAAAAAAAAAAGTTATTTAAAGAGAACTGATATCAAATAAGACAGAAAGAATCATGATTATCTTCATTTTGAAATATGCAGAGACCCTTTTTAAAATAATTGTTTAAAACCAGTGAAAAGTAGCTTACAAAATCAGAGTTCCTCAAGTTTAAGACACCTTTAAATAAGTATCCTAATTTAGTCTGACATATAGTCACATATGTGACTTTACTTTTCAGATGTACAGTGTTTAAAAAATAACATTCACTTGGAAAAAAAGTTTTAATAAATGAGCACATATGAAAAATCAATGAAAAAAACAAATCTATCCTGTCATTTAATAATTTTTATAAAATCACCTTCTAAATAAAACTACTCAATAAACAAATACTAGTTAAAGTAATTTAGTTTCCTGTAACACCTGTTTCATTTAAAGAGAAGGCAGTCAAAAATGATTTAAACTGTACTATCACTAACTTCTAAGTAGATTTTCACTAATTGGGTCCACTGATATAAGGTGGGATAAAGAAAAATAAAGGTGTATAGGAGAAAAAAATGCTGTGGATTACTTTGAAACTGGCTACTAAAAAAGAGAGAAGAAAGGATGGATTTGATGTCAGTTTTCAGATCTTCGTTTTGTTACTAAATTGCTAATAATAGCACAATTTCTAAAAAAGAATTAGATGAGGGATGGAAATTAGGAGTTACAGCAAGGATAAGAAATACTGGTGGCATATGATTTGGACATTCTAAGATCACTTGATGATACTGCAGAAATATATAGTAAGCAAGACTTCAGATCCAGGACTTAACTTCATAGACACTTCCTCTGACATAAGTACAGATTCCTTTTCCTCTTATTTTCCTTCCCTCTTAACACATACATTTGGCAATTACTGTTTCTTTCAATTTGAGCTAAATTATACTCCTCTTGAATTTTTTTTTATAATGGAGAATAAAGAAATTTAGTCTTTTCTACCTCTTTCTTTGGCAGATCATATGTAGCACAGAACCATTATTTATGAAATAAAAATCACTACCAGTTTAGACTTCTTCTTTTCAATCCCCTGAAAGGTAATAAGACCTTTCTACCAAATTAAATCGAGCAATCTCAGGTAGCTCCCTTCAATTTTATTTAATTTTTAACACACACTCCCTCTAGTCATCACTTTCATTTTATACGATCTTCTTGCTGACATGTATCCATTGAAATCTACTTCTAAACTGAACTCTGAATCTAGTCACCATAACTGTCCTTGAATCAACAAGACCATTCCAAAAGCCTGAGTGAATGATGGGTTTTGTACAATAATCTGAAGCCCTATAGATTTTCACTGGGTCAAGCTATTGTTGGAGTGAATGCCCAAGCAAGAGGCACTGCAGAAGGAATGCAGGTCCCCTCATAGCCCACACCTGGGAAGCAGCTCTGCGTACTTTTACAAAAGTATCAGTTCTAAAAGTACTTCTTTAAAAGCTTCCAAAAAGACATAGGTATAATGTGCATTTTAAAACAGGAAATGTAATAAACCAAATTATGCATATAATTTACTCTAAATGAAAATAAGGAACAGCAACCTAAAAAAATTATACAACATGCATATGTTCAAAACAAAGAACAATGCTAAACTAAAATCAGTCAATTTATTAAAAGTGGGACTATGGATACTTTTTCCCCTTTTAGTATTTCCAGTATTGTAAATATATCAGTTGTAATAAATATAAAAATTACAAAAGATCCACTATGCTCTAATAAAAAATATATCTAAAGAATGAAAAAGTTATACATCCCAATGTTATTTGAACACTACTCCCAGCACATCTGATTCCCAGAATCTATAACAACAGATATCTTCTTCAGGCATGAACCTAAAAACCCTGTAGGTAAGGCACTTAAATATCTCATTCCAAATTTAATGAGAATGAAATCACCTGGAAACCCACTTACCCATTTACTGGATATTTATAAGTGCACAGAATCTTGCTGAGTATTGTCTGTCTACAAAACAATATACTCTTCCTACCCTTAGGTAGTTGCCTCAAATTAGCAAGGAGAGACAAGACTATCACATGAAAAGTAAAACTATGAGGGAAGATAAAAGAAAACCCACAAGTTTAGTATATAAGTGACAAATTGATTTTTCAAACATTCATTGAGGGTCTACTATTTGTAAAATGTTATTCTAACTACAGAAATCAGTTATGTACACTTAGATTTCTGTCACTCCAAAAATAAGCAAAAAGATGGGATGTTCTGGGAAGCAAAGGAATATGAACCGCAGTAGGACATTACTAACTTACAGGGACAGGTATCATGTTAAGGTACAATTATTCTGTAGCTCACAAAACTGGAAATACATGCCCTATTCTTTCAATTGGCTTAGACAGCAGCATATGTAGCACTTTAATTAACTGTAGCAATTGACATACCTTAAAAGCCAAGATCTGAAATAATGCGCTGTAAATAGTACTTGTAAGCCAGTATTAATCCAAGCTTAACCTATATACAACAAAGTGTTCAATGCTGTATGTACATTTTAAGAAGAAATTCTAAAACAAAAATGCTTTATGAGCAAATTTCTAGTAGTTAGCAATATGCAGAGAACAAGCATTGCTGTTGAGTTCTATTTTTTTAAGCCAGGACAGAAATTTACACATCAACATTAAAAACAGTCCTATTTTAAAGCTATCTCTAGTTTAGATATCTAAACTATCATAAATATTATTAAAGAACATCTGGTCACTGTTCTGAATCAAATAACATTTCTATGCTTTTCTATTTTAATAATTTGTAAATATAAAACTATATATTTTAATCATTGTATTAAAAACTTAAAATTACATGTTTATATACATTTGTATATATTAAAAACATCATTAAAAATTCATCTCTTACAAAGCTTAATTAAAACTACAAATCTGTTACCTAAAAAACTTGACATCATAACTTACTTTTAAAATTGTTACATTCAAATATTTTCACAATTTATAAAATTTATATTATATATTACCCACCTGTTAAAATAAAATTAAAGCATTTCATAGCCCATATTGTTCAATAAATCTACTTGTTAAAAATATTATCAAAGCTTACAATTAAGTGAGGTTTTAAACTTTAGCATGTAGCTAGTATATACACATGGTATGAAGCAGGTGATCTTATGCACTGAATTTTAACTACTATCAAATAATCTACCTCAGTAAAACTGATCTTTACCTAATAAACCTTTAATTACAAAAATTTTTCTTTCAATAAATCAAGTTCCATTTTTCTAAGACAGCTGACTTATGTTCTAGTTGAAGAGATACAAAAAGCAAACATTTAAAATCATGTTATCACATTTATGCAAATACTTTACGTGGGTAGGTAGATCCTCTGAGTGGGAGTGAGAAAATGAATAGAAGTGAGTAATTTGCTACTTCTAATTAGCAATACGACCTTGGACTAGTTACTAGATCATAATACCTTAGTTTCCTTATCTGTAAAATGAGGGAGGAGAACTTTATGATCTCTAAGGCTCCTTCCAGATCTAAATTTCTATGATTTAATTATTTGAATTAAGAAACCCACATCTGCATTAGGACACCAGGTTCTAAAATTACAGAATAACCTAACAGTGGGTTATAACTTAAAACAACACAAATATTGCAACATTAATTTGAAATATATTAACTATTAGAAAGCATTAATGCTTTTAAGATAAACAAAATGCAGGGCAACAGCTGCGTACGCCTGTGCTCATTTAATGATAGTACGAACAATGAAGTTTACAGAACAGGACATTTCATTTATGGCTACCGCTTGCAGAAATATTTAATTGGAAAGCCATAAACTATCAACAACAAGAGAATTACACTGAAATATTTTACATCTTATTTTTGAAACGGAGTTCTGTTATACTCTGTATAGCTTACATATGGAAATAAAGTATTTAAAATGATCACTAAAACTGCAACATAAGAAAAGTGCATATAGGGATAGAGGCTTATTTCTTTTAATAACACATTTCCCGCCCCATAATACTTACACGAATTAACACTATTTTCTGTAAAACTGTGACATTCTCTAAAGGCTTAATGTTCAAACATGTCACTCGCAAACATGTGAATAATAAATTACAACTTTAAATTAAGGTATACGACTGCTTCCTGTTATTAATCTGATACAGGTATTACTGGAATTCAATTTTCTTTCAAAGGTGTGTTTTTGCAAACAACATTCAACCACCCACACATTATTTAAAAAACAAAACAAAAATTAAAACCTTTGTGCTAGAAATTGTCCCAGGACTGTATTTTGACATTTTTAGCAACCTGACAAACCACTCTGTTTGCTTTCTTCCGCCAATACAAAATCAAGCCAAGAAGCAGTTTCTTCATTTCATTCAATGTCACAAGACTATCCAAAGTCAGGGTAAAGGTCGATCATCAATAATACATGCTGGTGCTACAGCTGAAATATAAATGTTCATTTGGGCCCTGTTTCAAAGACTGGCCATTGAAACCTATTTAATAAGACCTATAAAACTAGGAGAATATAGGAAGACCAAGAAATATAAAATATCCTTTTCCCATCAACCTTTGCTGACATCCAATAGCAAATTAAAGAAGATACCAAGAAAACTTTACGCAGTTGGGGGGAAAAAAGGTGGTTTTTTTTTTTTTTCCTAGTAGCTTTAACAATCTCATGTTTTTAAAAATTTGCAGGAGTGCTACCCTGCAGGCATCTATGACTGCATCACGAGGTTTCAGATTTAGTGTGGGTGGTTGGATAAAGTTGGACGTTGACCAGTTTTGTGTATGCTAAAAGGCACCAGGCTGGAACACCATATTCAGCAATTGGGTATGAGACTGCCAGTGCAGTGGGTTGGAAGATGTATGCATTGGCACTCCGTGTGGAACCAGTAGGCTTACTTTAAAAGGTTACTGCAGTCTTGACTTTGGCAGCTGTCTTCTATGAATGAATATGAAGAGTTAAGAGTGAGATCTAGAGTCACACCTATGAAGATCAGAAGTTGTTCATGTTTGAACAACTGCACGTCCTTTAAAACATTAGGTCCTCATAAACAGAAACATGGAATAATCCTTGGTAGGGGTTGGGGGAGATTACATAGTTGAGAAAGTGTCACATTTTAAAACACTCAGCTACTTTGACTCTCAACTTTCAGGGTGACATTTTCTTAAGTTTCTTTTTTTTTTTTTTTCTTTATTTTGAGAGAGAGAGAGAGAGAGAGCACAAGCAGGGGAGGGGCAGAGAGAGAGGGAGAGAGAGAGAATCCCAAGCAGGCTCCGTGCTGACCATGGAGCCTGATGCGGGGCTTAATCTCATGAACCATGAGATCATGACCTGAGTTGAAATCAAGAGCCTGACGCTTAACTGACTGAGTCACCCAGGCACCTCTTCAGGGTGGCATTTAAATTAAAACGTCGCAGATATAATTATGTAAACAAGTGAAACAGCCTTGTAGTACTTGTATGAGTATCATCAGGTTAAGACCCCCAAGCTTTTTGTCGACTATACACATCTGTGTCTTTCCAATGCACATTTTGGAACTTCTGCCTCTAAAAACAATTTATGATGACTACGCAGTCTCAAAGAACACTTTTACTAATGGCAGCAGCCTAAAAACTACTCTATACTATCAGCTCTTGACTGGATCTACAAAGAAAGGCAGTGCCTCAAACACACACAATGCCTGGTCTTCACAGGTATTACCATGGATCTCTTAGTGCTTCATGATTACTCAAAGAAGACAGCTGTCAAAGGCAAACCATTTCCATAGGACATACTCTTTTCATATTAACCCCTCCCACTTTTCCCTTACCACTAAATCAAATACTTTTCCTCAGCAGAGCTAAAATATGGCGAGATAGAATTATCCATACACAGATGAGTGGTGTCTCGCAGACCTGTGCTACAGCATTTAAAACAGGATCACAGCATGCTTTCAACATTTGCAACCAAACACTGAAATCATATGATCTATTGGGTATAGATTAAATATAGGTTTTTATTAGAGATCACTCTGTTGGTGGATCTTCAGAAACAGGTACAAAGAATCTGAATACAAAGTTAAGTAAAATTATTTCTTAGTAATAAAATAGAAAATAACTGTTTTTCTTAATTAAAAGAAAGCAAAGGAAGCCTGTTAAAACTAAACATGATAAAGTTGAAAGGAAAAGTGTATTAGTTAAACTGGAATTTCAAGCTTATAGATTCTAGAAACAGAGTTCTGTTAAGTGTTCTAATATTTAAAAAAAACAAAAATTAGGGTTTTTTTTTTTGTTTTTTTTTTTTTTTTTTTACAAAGGAAAAGTCCATGATTGTTACTCTGAATGAAAGATTAACAGACATATGGGAAACCCTTCCCCACCTACACTGTTAAAATTTAGTTTTTTAAATTGGGAGATTTTGATTTTTAAGAAAGAAATATCACAAATAAATACTAATTATGATGGGGCCCCTAGAGGGCAGAAGTTGGGTACTTTAAATAAGAGGAAATCTATAAATATTTGATCTAATATTGGAATAAAATTCCATATAAACTCTAAAAAATATACTATTTCATCAAGTATTTTTAATCAATGTCAGAAGAATATGACAGAATTATTCTATAATTATAAAAATATTTTTAGCATGGAAAAGAAAACAATTCTAAACTACCTAATTTAACAAGAGGCATTCTTTAAAAATCCTTTTTTTTCTGACACTAGGACCAAACTGTCACTAAAAGAAAAGCAGAGAGGTTCCCCCAAAACCTCCGATCTAAAATATAAGCGGTAGGTAAAGCAGTGAGGTAAAGAAGCCACCCTATACTCCATCCCCAAAATCACAACCATAAAGAGTTGCTACTTAAATATTAGGCAGTGCTCTGTGAACCATTTTATATTAAAATTGGATAGTTCTAAACATCATCCATTGTTTGACACAATGCCATTTTGATGATAAATTGCAATCTATAGCTCAAATAATTCTACCCAGGGATTAACATTTCAGAGGCTGAGCCAGAGATTATGTGTGTGGATCTTGAATTTCATCATCTCCCTTTGGCACAATAGCTTATTCTTCCTTTTTTCATCTATTCTCTCATGAAGGGTCAGGAAAGCTTAGCCTTGCTGCTGCATTCATTTCATCTCTACATTAACCAGATACCTTGCAGTCTTTAGTTCTTCTGTGTTATTCCATTACAAATACTATGCTGCAGTGTAGTATGGCTAATGAGGTTTGTACCAAATCAAAGGGTGCCATCAAGTGGTTATAATACTCTAAACAGCATTACACTAAATGACTATTCTGGATAGACTTCCTTCAATATAGACAAACTGTGCCACTCTTCTATGAAAGAATACATTAATGGGAGTAAGGAATGGGGCACTATCCATATTAACTCTTGTTCTTTATTTTCTATCCTTCAGGGCTTGCTTCTCGGCATACTATATGTATGAAATATAATTTTAGAGCCACAATTAGGATTAATATTTAAGTCAGATTATCAAATGATCTTTATTAGGCACAATTCGAGCATGGTAGCACTAAAAGGAATTAAACAAATATATTAATCAAAATTCACGACTAGATTAATAGCTTATTTCTGAAAATAAGTAAAAACAGTACATATAACTAAAATGTGTCTTGTCAGGTCTGTCTCCTATTACTAATGGAAAATTGCAAGGCTATGAAATACAGCCAGTATTATTTGATCCTTTTCATGCAGTCATGCCTAAGGTCTAACAAGCAACCTAGCAGGTGGTGTGAGAATGTATTCTCAGACACTTAAATAACTTCCAACAGTATATGCAACAGGCTACAAGGGTCATTTAAGAGTTCTGAAAAAAGAAATCTAGAACTGTCTTAGAAAACACACACAAGGTAACGTAATATTCAAATGACCCACTCTCTGAAGATCTGGCTCAACGGCTACTGCTCTGAACCATCCTGTACCAGGGAAATCTCACAAACAGGCTTAAAGCATCTTCATAACTACATGCTTAATTATCCAAGTTCACAGATCAAACAAGATATAGAAAACGAAATCATAAAAGCTAACCTGACAGAAGATTTAGGGAGCAGTACCAATAAGGAAGCAAACTCCAGGCAAAACTAAAGATCTGATGGCATTATTTTCCACACAGCTGTTATAGACTGTCTACAAAAATATTTCTTATCCCACATTTTCTTCTAGAGCCTTGCCACTCTCCCATCAAGTGGTGGAGTCTCATTCCTTCTCCCTGAATCCGGGCAGGTTTGTGACTGGCTTATGGCTAAGAGAATGAGGAAGTAACACTATGCAACTAGAAGGCTGATTAGAAAAGGTGATGCAACTTCCACTAGAAGAGCTGGAATAGTCGCTCCTAAAGTGTTCAGCTGCCACAAAAGCAGTCTGACTGCCCTAAAAGAAATCCAAACTAACCCACTCAGAGAGGTGAACTATGGAAGCCCTTGAGACTACGTGAAGTGAAAAAGCCCCCATCCTGTGCTCTAGCCCCAAAATACCTCAAGACTATTACATAAAATAGATTCTACACTATCCCTGGCCCAGCTGAGCCCTTCCAAATTCTGACCCACAGAAACTGAGTAACTTTGACAGTGACTACAATCTGATCTATTAAAATGAATCACAAGTGGTAGAAAATGATTGTTAAGTTCTGCAGGATACTCAGCAGATCTCAACCTGCACTGCTGCATTGCTTGTAATAACACTGAGTTGGTTACATATGCGAATGCAATAGGTAAAATTAATGCCCTGAAGCCAGGTAATACATGATGGTAACAATAAGCCTAATGGTTGGAAAAATGAGATTCTACCTATGACAGAGAGGAAAGGATGATGTTAGTTTGGAAAGAAAAAAGTTTAATTCTTATGTTTTATTTTGGGCAAGGAATCATATGTCTTCTTGGAAAAGACTGAATTGGTATTACAGGACCTTATAGCATAGAGGAAAATTTTAAAAATATTTTAGGGCAACCCACATGAAAACACTGAAAACCAATGTATAAGAAATAGTAGGTTGTATGGGAAAAGGGAAAAGGACAGAGCCTTAAGATATGCATTTTAGTAAAAAAAAAAAAAAAAAAAAAAAAAAGAAGAAGAAGAAGAAAAAAAGCATTTTACTTAAAGGAATGACTTGGGAGGAAAAAAATCACTGATCAACTTCCTTTTGGCAGCTGCCTTTCAGATAAGTTTTTTTCCCCCACAGCCTGCCTTCACCAATTCTTCCTCTGTGTTCCTTCTATGGCTTAAGAACAACACAAGCATCCAATATTCAAACTAGAAATCTGGAAATCATACTAGACTCCCTACCACCATCAACCCTAAGAACTAATCAGTCACCAAGACCGGATTCCACCACCTTCTAAATACCTCCTGAAGCTCTCTCCCCTCTTCTCTGTCTGCACCTGCTAATGTCATTGTCCTACTTAAAGCCCACAGCATCTACTACCTGGGTAACTGAATTGTCTATCTGATCTTTAGCTCTTCAGTTTTACACATCTTAATTCATTCTCTATAGCAATATTATGTTTAAACTGTAGGCTATGACCCATTAGTGGATCATGAAATCAATTTAATGACTTGTAAAATCAACTTAGTGGCTTGCAACCAGCATTCTAAAACATCAGGATGGAAGAAGAAATGCTAGAGTACATCCTACAATCCTAGTAATAGTAAGATGTGTTTCATGAAACTTGTTTTTTAAAATTTTTTATTTTATTTTATTTAGTTAAATATAGGTTCCTGTATGTGTGTACTGGGTCATAACATAAAATGTATTTGTTAGTGACAGGTACAGTGAAAGTTTGAAAGATAGAAACTGATTTTTTAAATTCACTATATAAGGAATTTTTATTAAAGCAAGAATTTTATAATCCAAATTACATTTCCTTGCTCAGTTGTCAATTCTATTATTTAAGACAGAAGGGACCTTCTGAGCTATTCCACAGTAAAAAAAAAAAAACAAAAAACTATAAAATTAAAGAAAGGAATGCTTTACGGTTTTGTACCTTGCTAAAAATTCTTTTTCCCAGGGTGCATAAAACATTAATTTGTTTTTATATTTCACTATTTTTTTATGTGTGTTTTCCTTTTGTTGCTGAGAAACTGATCTTTCAAAATACAACTCTAATCATTTTACCTCTCTGCTTAAAACTTAAAACTTTTCCATGGCTCTTGATAGCTTACTAGAATCATGAATCAGAATCATGCAGGATCTAAGCCAATCTGTAAGTTTTACTATACTCACAGACAATTCTGATAGACAAGTTTGGGACCCATGACTTCTAGGATAAAGTTCAAATATTTTCATTTAGCATACAAGGCCAGGCACAATCTGCCCCTTGCTCATCTCACTAGTTTCAACCTCTTCTGCTCTCCTTACTTTGCAAATGAAGCTCTAGCAATTTTATCACTGTGCCTTTAGCAAGGCTATTCTTCTGTCTTTACCCCAGACCCCATCCTTCTCACACAACTCTATCTGGTAGGTAAACTTTTTAGTCTTTCAAGCCATAGCTCAAGTCAACTCCTCTCTGAAGTATTCCCATGCCCCTGATATATGCAACAGCTCCTTGACACCCTAAATAGACCTTCCACAAGCCACTTTTCTAGTATTACCACTGTAGTCTCATCACTTGCTCATAGATCTGCCTCCCTAACTAAACTGAGAACAACTTGAGAAACAAAACTTTGTCTTATTCATACCTCTGAAGTCTAGGAAGTAAAGGCATAACCAATTTTGTAGCACATAGTATAATGGAAGTCTAAAAAACAGTCATTCTATGCCCCAATTAAGTAGAACAATAATGGTCTCTTTTACAAAGAGTTTAATCTTACTCATCCTTGGTTGTTGGCTTTTTTTTTTTTAATGAGATATAACTGATATATAACATTGTATTGGTTTGAGGTGTACAACATGATGATTTGATATATGTATGTATTACAAAATGACTAGCACAGTAAATCTGTTAATATTCATTACCACACATTATTTACAAATTTTTCTTGTGATGAGAACTTTTGAGATCTACTCTCTTAGCAACTTTCAAATATACAATATAGTGTTATTAACTACAGTTACCACGCATTGTGCATGTTTTGAAAAAAAAAAGCCAATAGAAAAGGAATTTTGGAAAATCTAGACTAGAAGAAGTAGGAAGGCATATATTATTGCTTGCTTTGGCTAAAAAGGTTTAATATGTATAAATATAATGTAAATAAACCTATGATATCTAGTGATCTAATCCAGTTCATGTCATTTGACTACTTTTCTAAACTTTTCCTCCAGTTTAATGAGGAAGAAGAAATTCTTCAAATTTATTTTACTCAGATTTATTTCCAGATCGACTCTATTTTCAAAAGAATGCAATGATTCAAGTATCATATAATCAAAGTCATTAGTTAAGAACAAAAAGAGTAAATAAAAAGGAAAGCAAAAAAAAAGTGATATGAAACAATTCTGGCTAAAGAAAAGTCTCAATAGAGTATTGTTTTCCTACCTCACATCCCTCTCCCCCTCCAAAGGACAGCTCTGTGCTTCCTTTGTTACAGATAGTTATATACAGAGAAAAGAATTTTTATGTGTGTGTGTGTGTGTGTGTGTGTGTGTGTGTATACAGAGAGAGAGAGAGAGAGAGAGAGAGAGAGAGAACTTTCTATTAAGCCATTCAACAAACATACTTAATACATTCAATAAATAATTTTCCTTTCAGTCTAATTTATTCTAATGATTTAGCTGAAATAATTAATAAATGCCACAAGACAATTCAGACTGCCAGAATCTTAAGGTAAATAGCTCCGGGAAAAAAGCTATTCAGGGAAATAATGAGAGACTGCTCCTCCTCTGGAGGAGCTGGCTACCAGCTACAAATAGTCTAAGGATATACTGTATACAGCTAGCTCTCTTATTTAAAGTACATAAGAAGCAACTTGGACAGATAATAAAATATAGATGTCTTCATTATTATTGTTGTCTATGATCTTTATGATTTCAAGAACACAGTAATGTACATAGGGCTCCTAAGATTTAGGAAACAAGGAGTCCCTACCCTTGATTCTGTTACTATTATACAACTTGAGAAATATCTTCCCTTTACTGGTTTCCTAGTAATGAAAGTATCAGCTGGGCTGCCTGGGTGGATCAGTCAGTTGAGCACCTGACTCTTGATTTCAGTTCAGTTCACGATCTCATGGGTTCATAAGATCAAGTCCCGTGTTGGGCTCCGCACTGACAGCACGGAGCCTGCTTGGAATTCTCTCTCTCCCTCTGTCTCTGACTCTCCCTCACTCACTTGCACACACGGGCATACTCTGTCACTCTCTCCCTCTCTCAAAATAAACAAATAAACTTAAAAAAAAAAAAAAAGAAATTTTTAAAACTTAAAAACAAATCTATCTTAAGGCAAAGAATATTCTTCAAACATTGAATTATTTTAAACTAAAGTACCATATTTATCAGAACACTGTTTTATCATATCATTAAGCATAAGATTGTTATTAAAAGACACTATTTCATCAGTGTCTAGAAGTCACAATGCTGATAACAGTCAATTATTATACCCAATTTATGGTAGAGCAGAGAGATATACTAGGTAAATATGCCTCATTAGTTTAATGATATGGAGAGATTAATGAATATGTCATAAACAAAAAAGAATCACAAAATAAAAATTTAAAGACAAGTTAGGTATTAAAATAGAAAAAAATGGGTAAGACAATACATTATTCACAGAGTTGTGAAAATCTTACTTATTTTCTGGAGATATTAAAGGTATTAAAGTACCAAGACAGTTTTGTATTCTCAAGCTGATAACTGTCTACACTGGATCTGAATTGCACATGCAAATTTTGTTTCCCTAATCAGATACACACTTCTCTTATAATGTCAGCAATTCCATTTTAATAGGATATAATTCATGAAAATATTCCATTGCTTTTCTATCAGTACAAATGGACCTATATCTAATTATATAATGCAAAGTTCCATTTCTATACAAAGAAATAATTTAACTTAAAATTATTTTTAAGATTTTTTTTAAGTAATCTCTACACCCAAGTGTGGCTCGAACCCACAACCCTAAGATCAAGAGTTGTATACTGTACCAACTGAGCCAGTCAGGTGCCCCAATTTAACTTAAAATTTTAATAGTTTTTGTTTGTTTTTATAATTCACTTCATGGTTGTCTTTGAGCAAAGAACTATGTAGGAAGTCTCCAACATATTAACCAGTCTTTCAAGATGGTTAGTGTGGCAGAAAACTAGAATGCCAAAAATCCATTCAATTTTAGACTAAGGAAGTTTTATTTACATATTCCTGAGAGAATATAGAGATAGTGAAAGTAGCAAATTGAAAAAATCTTAAATACTTTTCTACTAAAAGTCTAGAGTGGCATTAGAACCCTACTGTAAAGCAATTACCAAGTCTCTGTTCTACTATTTTTCTTCAGTGAGAAAAAAGACCTCATGCAAATTCATAACATCTTCTACACACTAGCATCTTTTAACTGCTAAATTTCTATGAATTAACATGTAAAAAATTGTTCAAATACACTGCTGGTTTTAAATATCTGTAACGAAGTATTAAAGGTTTGTTTTGATGGCTATCTTGTTTATCAGTTTCCTCCCTCCAACTGGCAAAAAAAAAAAAAAAAAGAACTGAAAGTAACTATGGCTCTCTTTCTCACTCATCTATAGGGAAGGTATCTGAAGGTAACTAGCAAAGAAGATACTATATAGCTCTAGCAATTTAGAAGACAGACTGCAGTTTCCCACTATAACTCAATAACTAGACAAATTATATGCCATCAAATTCATTCACTATCAAGTTTAGACTATTTTTTACTTTATAGAAACTGAAATACACAAGGCTTTGGTATCTTCCTTAGTTCCCAGAACTCTCCTTTTAAGTCCCCTTATGATCATCTCCAAAAACATACAGTCATTAGAGATACAGTAATCATTCACTAAGATGCTTTCTATTCTATTACCAGTTTTAAACAGAAATGTCTATCACAATGCAAAAATATGCTACTGCTCTACTTCCTTCAGTGTTAAGGTCATTTGATGAAATGTATATACATTAATTAAAACTCTAACAAATTTAAACTTTTAAATATTACTCGATAATGTTATTTGGTCTTTATGCTAGTATCCTCCATTTACTGTCCGCAAAAAGCGTACAAGATTAAAGAAAGTAAGACACAAGAGTGGCTACTACCTAACGTTACAAAGTGACAAAATAGGTTATCCACCTGAGAAGTGGTTTTCCTGCTTCTATATGTCACTCAACTATTTACCAAAAATTGTAAAAACATTCAGTGTTCCTTAAAATGTTCTGGGCAGAGATTTCACTGAAAATCTGATTTTTAAAAAAGGTGGAACTTCATCTACAAAATTTTACCTATTAAAGAAAGATATTAAAAAGATCTCAATCCTCTGAAGTCCATCCATGCAAGAACCTCTAAGAATCCCAAAATTTAAGGTCTTTAAGAGCCCTTGCTTGCTTATGATAGTGAGCTGGCAGTGCTATCTGTTACCAGTGAAGGCTATTGCCTGCCTCATGAGGAAAGGATGATTTCACAAACACGAATGGTTGGATAATATACATCCTTTCTGAAACATTGTGCTTATAAATGATCTTTGGTCAAGCATATTCAATTCCAAATCCGGTATTCAAGAGTTTCCATGACCTGATCCCTTTTTTTTCTTTTTTCGTTTTTGTTTTTTTTTTTTACATAGAGCGTGTACGCATGCGCACGCGAGAGCACAGGGGCGAGGGGCGGGGTGGGGGGAGAGAAAAAGAGAGAGACAGAGAAAGAGATATCTTAAGCAGGTTCCACGCTCAGTGTGGAGCCCAATGCAAGGCTCAATCCCATGACAGTGGGATCATGGAAACTGATCATTTGACGTGAGCTGAAATCAAGAGTTGGATGCTCAACCAACTGAGCTGCCCAGGCACCCCTGACCAGATCCTTTTTAACCTAATCAGTTAACTAAGTAATTTCCTTATTCCCTCGTTTCCCTTCCAAGTTTATTATTTTCCTCTCATTTGTAAAGTTTCTGTGCCATTTATTATTAGCATGTATTGAATTCTGTTTTTCAAGTACTGTGCTAGATGCTTTTTATGCTTTTAATATCTCTAGTCCAAGGTATCATTTTGTAAAATATCTCTGTTTTATGGATGAGAAAACAGAGGTTCTGAAAGGAGAAATATGTATGAAGTCCAAATTTACAGCTAGCAAGTGTGATTCATGATTCAAATCCAGGCCTGTGTCCAAAGCCTTGCTTTCAGCATCCAATGCTGCTCCAACTTTTCCTTTTAGTTATCCTCAACAGTCAAGAAGATGCATATCTCCAAGGACTAGGACTCAGGACTAGAAGCAGCTTAATCAAAATAGGACACTTCTTTGAACTCATGTTTCATCTTCAAAATTCGTATGACTTTTCCCTATTTCTGAAATGATTCTGTGGAGATTTCATTATAAAAATACCTTGAAGTACATGTTAAAGAAGAGGATTTACAACACAGAAAGAAACTGCCACACAACTCTAAGGATAAACAGAGCCATGTTTGGCAAACAGCTCTTAAAATGTTCTTGATAATTTCAGTACATATTAACTCATTTACCTCTAACTTCTATAGTACTTTTCAGCCATCATTACACATTTAGCATACTATACTTCATTTATTCTTGTTTCATGTGTTTATTTCTCAAGCCAGATTTTAGTATCTGAGCAGAGATGTTCCCATGTATCCTCCATAGTAATTAATTATTGCAGCTAGGCTCTACACCCAGTGCCTAGGACAATAAACGTTTGATGAGTGAATTAGTGAATAAATGCATGGGTAAAATGGATGGGGCTTGAGAGTCTAAAGACTTCCATTTGAGACCAAGCTAAGAGGTTTTCTGTATGTTCTTGAGCTAGTCATTTAACCTCACCAAGTCAGAGAAATTATAATAATGTCCACTTTAGAGAGATTTCTCAGGGATTAAAAGAAGTATTTATTTGAAAACAGTTTGTATTCTTTAACAAAACTTACCAAATATTATTTATGAAGTTATAAATGATCAGTTGAAATAGTTTAATTTTATTTTAAGAGGCAGGTAAAGGAAGATCTTTAATATATCACATTTGTGTAACAAAGTAATTTTAGAAACAAAAGTAAAGTGTAATAATTCTGGTAAAGTATCATCTTTTTAATCGGTCTAAGTATGAGGACATAAAATTATTTTCCTAATGAGATATATTTCATAATGTATAAAGTACTGTTTTACACACTCACCCACTCCTATTTTCCAAATCTTTAATTTGGAAAAAAAAAAGTGGGTGACCCTAATATTCTCAAAGCCTTCTCCTTTCTGCATCAGAATTCTGATTCAGTAGGTCCAAGTTGGGGCCCAGGTGTCTGCATTGTTAAAAAAAATGGCATGGACGATTTTAGGGCACCAAATGCTAATTTAAAACTAAAAACATCAACACTTCTTTACCACTATTACCCACCATGTGAACCATGTAATTTTGTAGGTCCACAGCAACTATATAGTCAATTCTTTAATTTCTTAATTATAATGAAACTCAACTAAGTGGTTATAAATTACTATAGCCCTAGAGGAATCAACCAATATTTTTTAAAGTAAATTCTATGCCCAACCTGGGGCTTGAACTCATGACTCTGAAACCAAGAGTCACATGCTCTACCAATTAAGTCAGCCAGGAGCCCCTAACCAATATTTTTAAAATTAAATATTCTAGAAAGTAATCTCCTGATCTATATGCAGTTCCACAAAGGAGCCATAATCTCTCTTGTCTCTGCTCAAGGTA
This sequence comes from Panthera uncia, assembly GCF_023721935.1. Classification (NCBI taxonomy): domain Eukaryota; kingdom Metazoa; phylum Chordata; class Mammalia; order Carnivora; family Felidae; genus Panthera; species Panthera uncia. Next base: position 78,532,653 of record NW_026057578.1, on the reverse strand, counting down.
ACCCAGCCACCTGAAGCACTTTCCAAATTCCCTGCAGCTATCAGGAGTACTTAATTTTTTTTTTAAATGTTTTTATTTTTGAATGAGAGAGACAGAGACAAAGAGCAAGCGGGGTAAGGGCAGAAAGAGAGAGGGATGCGTAATTTGAAGCAGGCTCCAGGTTCTGAGCTATCAGCACAGAGCCTGACATGGAGCTCGAACCCATGAAGCACGAGACCATGACCTGTGCCAAAGTCACACACTTAACTGACTGAGCCACCCAGATGCCCCAGGAGTACTTAACCTTTAATCTGAAATCTCTCATTTGGATTTTGGCTAATACAGTGCCTATGCCTATATTATACTGTCTAAATTACAGCAACAGTCCCAAGGAGGCCTGAGGCAGCACTCAGTCAAACATATATTTCTGCAGCAAAATGAATAACCATTCATACTAAGTGGAATAAATACTACAACTAGCCTCACTTCAGGTCAGGACAGGTTTGGCCACCAAATGAATTTGAACCAAATTTTTGAAAAATACGTATTTTAAAAAGTCTTCAGATAGTAAAGATTTTTGGCTTTTGAGGTTACAGATAAAGAACTGTAAAAACTTTATCAGTAAAGTTTTTTATTTTATCAGTAAAAAAAGACTGTAAAAAGATTAAAAAAACTTATCTTTTAGGTTTCAGTTTATATATTACTTTCATTAGAAAGCTTCCTCTAACCCACCAAAACTGGGGTTGGTATGTTCTATATGTGCACTTGTAATGCCCTATACTTATTCCTATCTTAGTGGCTGCCTGTTCATCTCCCCCTAAACGGTAGGGTACCTGGAGTCAGGGGCCACATCTTTTTCACTATTACATGCTCAATAACTAGCAAATATCTGCCACATAGTATCCACTTAATCAACTTAGTGAATAAATAAGCAATTTTAAGCATTAAGACTTTAATCTAGTAAAATTTTATATTATTGCTCTACTTACTTCATCTGTAAAGTATGATTAACATCAATAAAGATGAATTTCCACATAATACATTATGATAACAATCAGGAAATCCAACCAAAAAGACTACCCAATAGCATATGCACCGTGACAGTATAAAAACAGTACTTTGTGGCTGTAAAATAAAACTTTTCCTTAAGTTTGTTAGCTAGAACATTTCACAAAGTAAACTACAATATGAAATAAATTATTTAACATGCAGTAGTTTATTTACATTTTTGACACAGGACTTCTTGCATTACACATAGATAAATACAGTACAGTTGACTTTAGATTTTAATCCATTTGTGGTCCCTTCTGTGTCAAGAATTTTAGAATGTAGAATCTGAAGATGGAAATTTGGTTTCTTCTAATTAATATGCTCTAATAAAATTGAAAAATAATTGATAAAAAATTAAAGACATTAGGCAAGATGAAAATGGAAAACTAAGGAAATATTTAAGCAAACAGAGTTACACAAGAATCTTATGATTTTGAGGATTCTGACAGGCTCAAAGCACGCATAATCATTCTTGAGCATACTTTTTTTTTTTTTAACATTTTTTTAAGTTTATTTATTTTGAGAGAGAGAAGGAGAGAGTTCACCAGCAAGGGAGGGGCAGAGAGAAAGGGGGAAAGAGAGAATCCCAAGCAGGTTCCAAGCTGTCAGTGCAGACCCAGAGGAGGGGCTCGAATCCACAAACCATGAAATCATGACCTGAGCTGAAATCAAGAGTCAGTCATTATACCACAGAGCCACTCAGGCGCCCCAGGCATATTTCTCTTTTAAATGAAACCAACATTTTTCCACAATTTTCTTTGAAGCCAATGGGTCACTTGGGAATAAAAGATATAGATTTTCCTCCAGAAGCACAATCTAAAAGATTTCTGAACTAGAATGGCACATTAAATATGTAGTATTAAAAAAAATATAGGAAAAAAAGGAATATATATGGACTTTCTCTGAAATTGGACAAAAATGAGAGTGAGCTAGCTGACAAAACTTCATTTAACTACTAGCTATATCTAGAATACCCTATCTTATTCACATAGCCAGTCAGTTACTATTCACATAATCATATATGACAACAAGGTGACATTAGAGAAACCCAGGAAAACCTGTGTACACTATGAGTTTCCTATCCCAAATCCAGGAGTTTAATTCTAAGAGGTTGGGGGGTTCAGGGGGGAAGGAAGCTCTGTTGCTTCTAATATAAGTTAAATTTTTTTCTATGTGGAAACAGAAAGAAATAGTATCACTTTTCAAGTACAAAATAATTTTGAACCATAGGCCTACCAGATCAGAAAGATCATCTAAAAGGAAGTTTACAAAAAAGAATTTTATTTTCCATTTGTAGATAGATCACCTTTTCTGGCATGCCAGTATCTTTTAGCAAGTTTCTAAACCAATGATATTCAAAAGCGGCCTTCATCATTAACAGAAGGAATGATACAATATCTGAGATGTACTTCAAATTATCTGGTAAAAATAAAAAATAGAAAAGTGGATGGACCAATGAAATAAATTTGGCAAAATACTGACAATTACTGAGGCTGAGAGATGGGTACATAAAGATGCATCATATTATTCCTACTACTATTGTATATGTTTGAAATAATTTTAAAAATTTAAGTTGAGATTTTTTAAATTGGATGTATATAATTAGTATACAATACTAACAAATACAGATATATGGGCATTACTGACTAACCACTCTCTAGTTATTGGGTTAACAGAAGAACAAAAAATGGAGTTGTTCCTAGTGGAAGTTTGAACGTCTTCCCCACCTACCTAGTGTCACTTCCATGTAGAAGGAAGGTCAACAGGGACTGATCAGGTTCAAGAAAGTTAACTGGGTCACATTTCTGTGGGGTAGAATATTAATAGGCAGGCTATAAGTAGGACTATACTAGAGCAAATGTCCTACCCTAAAAAAGCTAGGCCATCTCTAATTGGTACTTAAGATTATAAATTGTTGTATTGGTTACATGTGGGAGGAGATGTTTCTAATTTTTGTGATATGTGGGTTGTGGTGTTGTTATATGTACTATTCACCCTTTGGGACTTTGGAAACTAGTATTTATGAGTTTCTTGGGGCTAAAAAGATGATCCCAGTTTGGAGTTACTGAAGAAGCTATACCAGTTTAAATGGAAGCAACTGCAAGCTATAGTTCCTGTAAAAACTAGCCAGTCTTTACCCAACCATTGGAATGAGATCCTTTGGCTGAGATGACACAGAAGAAAATGATTAGAGGAAATAAGAGGCAGTTATATATTATTTTTCCTCTGAAAGAAAAAGCAGAGGTAATTTATCAGACTACAATTCTGTGAGATCAAGAGACTGAGTAGATTTCAGAGGAGGATTCAAACTTAAATTTAATAAGGTCAGAAACTTTGATTTTAAATTGTTTACCTTGTATTGTTTGGGCTATTATATCATCTCTATTCGTGGTATAATCTTGTCAGTTGAGTGGCTGTACAACCAATCTTCTTCAATATAATCCAATAAAAGAAACAAAGCAAAGGAGATCTATAGTACTGTCTTGGAATTAACATAATTAATATCGCATCTAATCCATTTAAATGGCTTCTGGAGGTAATATCACATAAATGGCAATAAAAAGGGCAACGAGATGGCCAAACTGCCCATCTCATTGGTCACAGGTAAAAACAGTGGGAAAGACCGAATAGGTGGCCTCAAGAAAACACATTACAATACTCTCTTCATCCCTAAGGAGGACACAACATCTCAAGTGAATCATCACATGCCTATTGCTAAATTTACTGGGTTAGTGGTAAAAATAAATAAATAAATAAACGTCTATTGATCATTAGTGGGTACTTCATGTTTTGTTTTGGGTGGTTTGTTTTTTGTTTTTTATTTTGGGGTAAAAAAAGCAAAAAAGCTCTTCCTTTCAATTATGTCATCAAGAACAGAAACTACTCTAAACTCACCATTGTCTCTCTTGCCCTCACCTGATCCTTCTTTTTTTCTGCTTGGAGTGCCTTTTTGTTGCATAACTCCTTTTTTTTTTTTTTTTTAAACTACACTGGGCAGACACTTCCTCCAGGAACTCTTCCCTGATGCTGCCCTCCTTTATAGTCTCCTAAAGAACCATTTTTCTTGCATTTCTGTCTTTAATTATATGACACCCTTAATAGTTTATAAATTTCAGAAGGACAGGATACTTCACACCATCAAATATAAGTCTCCACTCATTTTTAAATGATGTACCATCATTTTATACAGCACTAAGAAAGAAAAAAACACAACTAATTATAATTGCAGGACATCAAAAACTTAAGATGATCTAATTTCAGAGAAGTTAAATGTGGGGGAATAACATGCATCTCAGAATCAAGGAAATTCTACATGTTTTTTAAATATTTTTTTAATGTTTATTTATTTTTGAGAGAGAGAGCACACACACAAGCAGAGGAGGGGCAGAGAATTCGAAGCCGGTTCAGCACTGACGGCAGAGAGCCCAATGCAGGGGACCTGAGCCAGAGTCGGACACTTGGCCAACTGAGTCACCCAGGCACCCCTGAAATTCTACATGTCTTAATTGACTTTGTAGCTTCAATATTAACAAAATTCTGGGCATACAGAAAATGCACAACAAATGTTTGCAAAATGACTGAATGAATGAATGAATTGAACCTAGCTTGATGTTTTTCATCAATATGCATTTTTTAATTCATTCAAAAATCAAAAGATTCTTTTTAAAGAATAAAAATTTTTAAGTTTCAAAACAAGACTTATAGGTATAATTCACAAATATACTGGTTCTGATTTTAGTTGGATACCTTAAAGTACCAGGAAGGAAAAAACAACTGTTTTCGAAATATAACTATTATGGCTTCACATTAAAATAAAAGCCACAATGTCAAGTGCCCGGGTGAACAAACATTATTATATTATGGTAGATGAAAAAAAGAAACATGTTGCTTTGTGATATCCATTCTTGATGATCTGCACTAATAATATGGAAATGGACTGTGAACAATCCAAAATAAAGGATAATTTAAAACTCGTTTATATTTGTTTTTGAAATATTTTCATATACTCGTATTGTGATTAGATAAACACAAACACAGACTGTCTGGCCCAGGGGTAGATATTAATAAATCACGAACACTTGTTTAATTTCAGAAAACAAACTGGTTCTTAATCTTGGATTACATTTATAAGGGGAGGATGTCCTAAATCAAAAGCTGAAACCTTTCAAAAGATACAAGTATGTTTAAGTTTAATCCAAGTGAGATATTTTCAAGTTGTGTTCTCATTTCTTGAGATAAGTCTAGAACCACTGAGAAGCATAAGTGGTATAAAGGAACAGAAAGACTAAAATCCTGCAACTATAAATTTGGAAATCTAGCTTCCTTTCTTTCACATTTTTCCATGTCCTCTAGAAAGAAAATTATAAAAATAACTATCCCTTACTGAACTAGATGCTTTCTATACATTATTTCTAATTTTCAGTAACCTATAGAGTAGATATTAATGCCATCACTTTATACCTACATACATTGAGACTGTAAAAGATTAAATAACTTGTACAAGGTAACAAAGCTAGCAGCAGTAAAATCACCTCTAAAGTTTTGACCTATGTGTAAGTAGCTTTCTGATCTAAAGAAGAAATGTCAGAAAAAAACTGGGAAATCTTTTCTGTGACCAGAAACAAAAGAACCAGCAAAATGAAGGCAGCATTACCTTAATTTACACAAAGAAGCAAGAAAGCTGCTTTGGGAAAAAAATATTCAGAATTCTGAGGACTGATAAATTCCGGAATTCTATTTTGTAATGTCTAGCGGTAGTCAATAACTTTTAGATGGAATATGTACAATAATTAAAAACTACCTTTACTAATATAATACATATGTACCTCACAGGTTTATCACTATGAAAGGCTGATTAAAACTTCTCTATGACTCTACAATTTCAGTATTTCTTTCTGTTTTTATCACTAAGGGAGGTAGTTATTGCATAGGAGTTAGGGGCACAGGTCATAGAGAATGACAAGACCAGATAAAATTCTAACATCATAGCTATATAACTTAAGCAAGTTACTTAGCTTTCCTAAGTCTCATTTGCTTTATTCATAAAATAATGTTATTAATATCTGACTCACAGAGTTATTGTATGAGTAAATGAGATAATGTGTACAAAACATTCTATACAGTATCCAGTACACAGTAAGTGCCCAATAAATGTTATGGTAATATATTTTGGATAATTCTCTGTTTTATTGAGATATATTAAACAAAAACTAAACTTTTTTTATTGGCTGTGGGGTTATGAAACAAAGTGGAAGGCGATCCATTAATATCCCATTCAAAGAGCATGCCTTTTCAGTGTTAGAATGTTTTACCAACAGACTTTCAAACAAAACCCCAGATTTTACAAGAGAAAAAGAGAGACTTCAGTCCTTTGAAATTGTAAAGGGGAAGCACATTTAAAATGTGGGGCAGAATACACTGTAACATGTTACTGCTACAGGAATACAAATGTTTCTCCAGACAAGAGTCAATTTCATCATTTACCACTGAGGGGAGCTGTAACCTAGGAAAAGGTTTATACAGAGTCCCAAGGCTATTTTTAAACTTTCTCACACCTTACAGTATTCAGTTAATAAACTCTGTTTATGCCTGCTATAAAAATAGACTTATGCACCTTTCAATGGGCTACTTTAAAGTAAGTTCTTCAGAAATTTAGAACTGGTATGGCTCTATCTTAAGAGTAATTAAGATTTTCAAAACAAACATTGTTTTTACCATCAATTACGACTCAAATTTAATTGGCTAACTCTTTAACACATCAAGTTAATAAAGCGATTACAGATCTATAATTGAGACACGAGTGCTGAAAACTAAAAGACCATCCATGAGGGAGAAGCTCTTATATGAGAATGAAAGTTAGCTTTTAAAGCTGTAACCAATTTCAAGAAGTCTCAGTTTGTTTGATTTAAAACCTTTAATGACTACTCCAAGCACAATGTTCAAATCTATCCTACAGAAAGGACAGAATTGTTAACATGTATGAACATTTAACACAATTACACTGACGTGATATCCAGCCATCAGAACTCTCCCTACCATGTTTGGACCTGATCTTCCCAAGCTTCCCAGCTCCCCTGGGCTAAAAATGGCCCAGCCAGTATAGTATTCCTTTCATCACTGAGATATACAATGAAGTCCGGCGATACACTGACTCTGGAAGGAGTCAAAGCATGCTATAAATCTGTTATAAATATATTTTAGAACTTCAATCGTGATCATGATGATAACAATGGTAACAGCTAATATTCACTGAAATCATTTAATCTTCACAAGAACCCTATAAATTTGTGGCTGAAAAGTTAAGAAACTTACCACAATCACACAGCTTGTAAGTAGAAGAGCCAAGTTAGGGCTTAAAATTAGGTCTGTCTGACTCCAGAGCCCACATTCTTAATTCACTCTATTTTCATTGCCTACCTTCCCTAATCCCCATTTGAAAATATTTACTGAACACCTATTATATACCCGCTAGTCATGCGGGATTCCACAGTCTGTATATTAACTGAAGATGATTATTAAAGCACCAGTCTAAAATCTCTCAACCTAAAGCGCTAAAGCATGTACTTTATTTTTAAAGATGTCAAAGGGCATTTATGATTTTGTTCAACAAATGTTGAAAAAAGCATTTGCTATGTGAGAAGCACCATGCTAGATGCTGAACAGATAAAAAGATGAGTAAGACCTGGTCTTTCCTTTAAGCCCCAAACTAATACAAAGTATACTCATAATTCAGTAGAGTATTTTTACTTTTATAATTGTAACAAAAGACCTTCTTAAAAATAATTCTGCTACTGGCAATCATTTCATTAAAGAAATTCTAAAATCTACAAATCACTATTAATTTTAATAAAGTAACATTTCTTCTACCACCAAAATGCTAGTGTACTTTAACAATGTATACAGTCAACAACGTGAAAGGTGATGAAATCTGCCATTAGCTTACATTTTCTATGACAAATGTCCACTCTTTATCTTCAAATTCCTCTGCATGAGGATCCTGTAACAAAAGCAAAATATAAAGTTGAAATAGATTTCTTTAAACCATTCAATCCAACCAAGAACATACAAATGGCCGTGCTTTTACCTTTTACCAACTGTTAAAAAGGGACAAGCAGAATAGCCTACTCTTAGAAACTTCCATAATTTCTCTACATCTAAATCATTATTTTATATTGAAAAATTCTCTATTTTACTTACGTTGATGCATGTAATTATCTTCCATCATTGCACCACTGAAAAAAGAAACCTGATCAGAGAGAGTGATAATTTAATGAACTATTAAGAAGCACTTTACTAAGATATAAAATGCTTGGGGTGCCTGAGTGGTTCAGTCCGTTAAGCATGGGACTCTTGATTTCAGCTCAGGTCATGATCTCAAGAGTTAGTGGGACAGAGCCCCATTCTGATGGGGCAGAGCCTGTTTGGGATTCTCTCTCCCTCTCTCCTTCTCCCTGCATGCCCACATTCTCTTTCTCCCAAAATAAATAAACTTAAAAAAAAAAAAAAGATATAAAATGCTCATATAAAAGTCCTCATCCTGTTTTTATACTCGTATATTTTAAACTAAAAGTACCATTTGAGACAAGGTTTTCTTCTGAAGAGGTTATATAAACATCTGGAATTTCAAAGCACAACAAGAGACTTTATAATCTACACAAAATGGCAAATTGGCATGGCTATTGATACCTTCATTCCTCCTCCCTTCCCATCAACCCTGAAAATGCCTCAGAAACCTAAGAAAGGATAATGAAGCCTCCAATCAAAGGCAACTTAAAAAAAAAAAAAAAAAAAAAAAGCACACTTTTGCAAGTATTTACTTGACAAATACTTAATGGTTACTTATTATATAAGAAATTGTAGATGTGAAAATGGACTCAAACACCGTTGTCCTTGCCTCTGAAGACAAACACAACTAATCTAAATAAATATGGTAAAAGAAATACATGGTTTCACCACAGGTTAGAAAACAACACATCAGTTATACAATTATACAATCGAGTATTACTTAGCAATCAAAAAGAATGAAATCTTGCCATTCACAACAACGTGGATGGAACTCGAGGGTATTATGCTAAGCGAAATTAGTCAGGAGAGAAAGACAAGTATCATATGACTTCACTTATATAAGGGCTTTGAGATACAAAACAGATGAACATAAGGGAAGGGAAGCAAAAATAATATAAGAACAGGGAGGAGGACAAAACGTAAGAGACTCTTAAATATGGAGGACAACAGAGGGTTACTGGAGGGGTTATGGGAGGGGGGATGGGCTAAATGAGTAAGGGGCATTAAGGAATCTGCTCCTGAAATCATTGTTGCACTATTTGCTAACTAACTTGGATGTAAATTAAAAAAGAAAAAAAGAAAGAAAAAATAAATAAAAAGAAAATAACACATCACTTACAGGAATACATAGGAAAGTTTTATGAGAAAGAAGGCATCTATGCTAGGTGGGATAGTACAGATTTCCACAGATATTCGAATAAGTAAAGGCAAAAGCAATGGAGTATAAGACATAAAAGAAAAGCAGTGGGGTCACATCTATGTGCATTTACTTATTCAGATTCAACTCCACATATTAGAGAAGGCACAGGGATGGAGGTATTGAGGATGAGAGAATATTTAAATACAGCAGGCTTTGGGCTCAACATTCCACTCTAAGAATGAGGGAGTACACATACATGGAAAATGGGCTCTGCTATTCCTTTAATGGGGTTTAGGTCCCACATGCTTCTCATAGGGAAGCATCTTATTCATGATTGATTCCACTTTAGTCTATTAATAATCTTTTGCTTCTACTGCCACAGCTGAGTTTTGGTTCTTATCATTTTGTGCCTGAGCTATTTCAAGATAAAAGTGACTACGACATTCAGTCTTTCTGCCCTCCAATCAATCTTATACACAGATTATTCTCCCAAACCACAGTTCTGACCGTGTTGGTACCAACTCAGATTTCTTTAATGACACCCACCACCTATGGGATAAATTCCAAACTCCTTAGTTAGTTCTTTATTTCTGTTTACTTATTTTTCACATTAAAGCATGGTGGCTGGCTAATTCTGAGCTGTAGTGAGGCAATTAGTTCTATGAGTAAATCCACACAAATGGGATAAAAAAATCTGTCAAAAAGGAGTTTCTTTTGTGGTGCTGGGCAGAGGGGAGGTAGGAAAGGCTAGAAGAGAAAGACAGGTAGAAAATTCTACCTGATATTTGTTTCCTCAGTTTGGCCCTGTCCACAAACTAGGTTTATGGAGAGAGAATACCGTAAATAAAGGCTGAAGGAACTTTTCCATGAGTGATTTAGGTCATAAACAGTGCTACTTTAGAGACCAACTAATAAAGTATATCACAATGCAGAGGAAAGAGACATCTTACCAACCTTGCTGCCTGCCCTCCCCCCCCCCCCCCCCACCATTTTGTTGAGGAACACAGCAGAGTTTCAGCACAGCTAATATAATTAATAACAATAAATATTTACTAAGCACACACTCTGCCCCAGTTATTGTGCTAAGTGTTTTCATCATCACAGCAACTTATGAAATGTGTAGTATTTTTATTACCATTTAAAAGAACAGAAAACTGAGACCTCAAAGATGTCCCATCCCACAGTGAACAACCAGTAAGTGTTAAAACTATGTTACGATCCAGGTCTGTCTGACTTTTAGTTATGTTGTTGGTTCAGTTTTACTACTTTGTCCCCAGGACCTAGAAAAGTACCAGGCACACAGCAGGCTCTCAAGAATATTTGAGGAATGAATTAATGACTATATCTTATAATTTGACAAATACTGAACACTGCCTTATATATGACATACATTAATTCTCAAAGGAGATGAAACAGTTTTTTTTTAATGTTTATTTATTTTTGAGGGAGAGAGAGAAAGCACAGGGGAGGGGTAGAGAGAGACAGGGATAGAGGATCTGAAGCTGGCTCTGTGCTGACAGCAGAGACCTGATACAGGGCTCAAACTCATGAACTGTGAGATCATGACCTGAGCCGAAGCCAGATGATTAGCCAACTGAGCCACCCAGGCACCCCAGATGAAACATGTTTTAAAAACACAGGCAACGTATTACTCCTAAAAGAATAGTTTCAGTGGGACCAAGGGACACGTTTGATAGGTCAAAGTCAGTAAAAAGACATGAAAGAGCAAAAGTAATGTTCATTTTCAAGCCATTTTAAAATGGCATATATACACACAATTAACTATTTATATTATTGATCAGACAAAAACATCTGTAATGAAAATTGCTTCTAGCGTGTATCAATTAAGTCTTCTCTGTATCCTACTTTCTACCCTCTAGAATCTCCTACCTTACCGCTGCAGTAAAGAGAAAAACTGAAAATGGCTCAAAGAACCATTTTTATTTTCAAAACCCTAAAAGGTTTTTTTTGTTTTTCATTTACTAGAAACAGCTATTTTCAATCTAATTCAAATTTCAAAAACAAACATGCAGAGTAAAAAAATTAGTATCTGGTCAAGTTGTAGGAAAATGAAACATACAACTTTTTGCAAAAGCATTTTGTCTATGAGCACACTTCTGTGGATACCAACCACACTTAGGACAAAAAGGGTTCAGAGCAGTCCTTTCCCACTTGCAAATTTCAAGATTAAATGAGTTGTGAGACTTTAATAAAAGTAAAAGAGAGGAAAATATGAAAAAGTTTTCCACTTGAATATTTCAAATGCTGTTCAAAAGCAAGATCCAAAAATTACACTGAAGGAATAAAAAGTTGTTTTATCATTCTGCCCTTCTGTTAGAAATCTGGAGAGAGGGGGAGTTGGGGAGATAAAAGCCTCCACTGAAAATATTGTTTTAATATTTAAAATGGTTGCAAGTTTGCCTCAATATCACAATTAACCAAAAATGTTTACTACAACAAACTGGGGAGAAATGGATATTAGTTCTTCTTCCAACAGACTAAAACTCAAAGTCATAAAAGTTCAGTGATAAGGATATGCTGAACATTCTCATCAGTACTTGAAAACAACACTTATCTCTTAATCCTCCAAGTACCCATTTCAACAGCCACTTTCAACTCAGAATCACTCAGCTAGTACACATCCTTTTCCCAAACACATGGCTGTCAATTATTTATCAGCCCTATTCTAGCCCCTTACTCTCTATCATCATTTTTTTCAAGTTGTAAAACTATGTCCATTCGTTTTCTTTCCTAGTGTAAACAGCAAATCAAATCAAAATATTCAAAAAATTACTTAAAAGTCTTCCTCAAGCATGTCGGAGATCTTGCTGTTGTAATCTATATTCATAGCAGTTTTGTTTTTTTTTTTATTACAGAATAGGATGTACAATGTGAAGGAAAGAAGAAGGGCTAAATCACTGTGACTTAGCAAGTCATGTTCTTCTTTAGTCTCAGTTTCCTTATCAGTACAAAAGGGATAATTATACAACCTTGGTTGGGGTTGCTGTGTGAGAATGATAGGAAATGTTCCAAAGGTCTTGCTGCTACCTACTAAGCTTACTGTACCATTCCAGTAAGAGATATATGGATAAAGGGAGTTTAATAACAGGCTTTTAGTACAGCTGACTAAAGGACTATCAGATAGTCCTGAACCTCCTTGAAAAAAGGAAGAGTAGTGACTATCTCACCCCTTATTTCTCTCTGGGAAAATTAAGTATGTGTATATATGACAAGCACGATTGAGCAATGTTATAACGTCAATAACAGTAATATCAAGACTATAAAACATAAAGTGCTAAAAATCTTTTGTAAAATAGATATCTGTGAAATACAGAGCATTTAAAAGTAGTATTCCATTCATGAGTTAGTATATTAACATTCATCACACTCTTCTGTTTTACTGATCTCTGCAGTAGTTCCTGAATAAATGTATTAATAAATTAGATCACAAAATTAAAAGGACTTTTTTACACACTGATTTCATGCTAAGCCATATAATGTTTCTCTACTTAAATTTCATGTCCTTAAATATTTAGTGGATTTTCACAAACTTTACATTATTAAATTATGCTCAATGAGATGTCTTTCTTCCTTCTGTCCAGCAAAAGTAACTTCAACACAACCGGAATGATTCAAAGAAGAAATTAAGCATTGTTTTCTAATTTTACCACTTTCAAAAAGGCTAAAATGAAACCTTTCCCCACCATTTTGGGGAAGCAGGTAAGGAGTTAGGAAAGTAAACATTCTAGTGCCTAATGGGAACTCAGTGAGGACTACTTTGTAATGTTTCAAGAAATATGGAAGACTTTCAAGAAAAAAAAACATGTATGTATAACAGGCAGGTAGTTATACACACAGCTATGTTTTTGGATCTGTCCTTTGAATTTACAACCAGAATCTTGCTTTTAAGCTACAGTACTTGTAAAATATTAATGTCATTAAGATATTTATCAAATACCAATTTAAAATTTCTCTTCTTACATTAACATAAATAAAATACTTGTTTTTAAAAATTTTTTTTAATGTTTATTTTTGAGAGAGAGAGAGTGTGCAAGCAGGGGAGAGGCAGAGAGAGAAGTAGACACAGAGTCTGAAGCAGGCTCCAGGCTCTGAGATGTCAGGACAGAGACTGACGCAGGGATCGAATCCACGAGCTGTGAGATCATGACCTGAGCAGGAGTCTGGCGCTTAACCGACAGAGCCACCCAGGTGCCCCTAAAATACTTACTGAATACTAATTTTAAAACATATCTTCTGATTAGTCAATTAGGGCTAACAAAATGAGGCTCAGGACTAAAGAATTCCACAAACCTCACTTTCTACGATAAAGCACTTTAAAGTTTCCTATGGGTAGGGTGCCTGGCTGGCCCAGGCAGTTAAGCATCCCACTTTGGCTCAGATTACGATCTCATGGTTCAGTTCATGAGTTTGAACCCCGCTTTGGGCTGTGCTCACAGCTCAGAGCCTGGAGCCTGCTTTGATTTTGTGTCTCCCTCTTTCTCTGTCCTTCCCCCCCTGGTGCTCTGTCTCTCTTTCTCTCTCAAAAAGAAACATTAAAAAAAATTTTTTTTTAAGTTTCCTGTGGGTAGACTATAGGAAGTAGTAAGAGAAGTATTTCAACTGATCTCAAAATTGTTAACAAGTTGAAAAGGACTCCCAAATTATTCTGATTTCATAGACCATGAAATACCCTCATGAACTTGTATTGATATAAACTGCTATATCCACAAAAACAATGCATATTCTATATATTTGGACCCAAATATATAGAACAACGAATACTGAAATATTCTGTCATTTAGAACCATGATTATAAAATAATAAGTTGCATAAATTATAAAAATGGAACTTACCTTAAAAAGTGTCACAGTGATTTCAATGTTTTCAGGAACAGGCCACACTACAACACCACGGTATGGATTTTTTATTCCAGGTTGCCAGCTATGAGCCTACCAGAATAGTTAAAATAATGGCTTTAATATGAAGTACAGGAAATGCAATGTTAATAATTTACAAAAATTTATTGACACTGTTTATCTATTAGATCTGTAGTCTCCTTGAAACAAAAAAGATTAATCAAGTTAGATTTTTCAAGCATTAAAGTTGGGCCATGACAGTTCTATCACATGATAGCTATAGATTACTATCTGTAACCAAAATTTCACTATCTCCCTCCCACCATCACATGCAAGAATATGCAAAAATGAGGTGTCTCATATTTTCAAAAGCTACTGTTTGTGATTGGATAAAAATTTTTTAGGAGAAATATTTTAAAAATTATTTTGTGATCGGGGCACCTGGGTGGCTCAGTCAGTTAAGCGTCCAACTTCAGCTCAGGTCATGATCTCATGGTTTGTGAGTTCAAGCCCTGTGTCAGGCTCTGTGCTGACAGCTCAGAGCCTGGAGCCTGCTTCAGATCTGTGTACCCCTCTCTCTCTGCCCCTCCCCTACTTGTTTTCTCTCTCTCTCAAAAATAAATAAACATTAAAAAAATATATTTTTTGATCTAGGAACTTAAAGGCAAATTCATTCTTTAAAAGGAAAAACAAAGTGCATACTTTGCATTTAAGTTCATTTCCCATTAAACTGTAATGTTTATTTGGGACAAGTAAAGAAGAAAACAGTTTTTATAGAGTTAATATTTCTAGCACTTGTAATTTTAAAGATTCTTTTTCCTTGTCAATCTGGTTTATTGTGGTTCCCTAAGGACCTCCCAAAATTTGGAAGTCATCACTATAGTTCTTTCTTTGTGGTGGCATTTCCAGTCAAAGCTGATGGAAGATTAGGTATGCCAAGACATCTCCGTTTTCTTTTCTATGAGCTGCAGGACACTCCATGAAAGTGATAATGAAAGCTAACACTATGGAGTACTTTCTAAGTGTCAGTCCAAGTTTGAAATTTACTTATGTTTAACTCATTTAATTAGCATAAGAACCCTATGAGGTAGCTACTATTCATTCATTCATTCATTCATTCATTCATTCACTGACTCACTCACTGATTCACGCATACAATTGATTCTATCTGCCAAGCACTGTCCAGGCACTGGAGTAGTTTAAAAAAAAAAAAAAAAATCTGCTTTAGTGGAGTTAACGATATACTAGAAAGAAGCAGACAAACAAAATAATTAAGTAAAATATACAGTATGTTAGATAGAGGAAGTGCTATGGAGAAAAAAATGGAAGAAAGAAGGCTGGAGGGGAGGCAAGAGAAAGTAACAAATGTCAACAGGATAGTCAGAGAAGGCATCATTGAGAAGGAGACACTTGAGAGAAGGCCTGACAGAGGTAAAGGAATCAGATACATAGATACATGGGATGAGACTTCTAAGGAGATGGAACAGCAACTGGAAAGGTCAGTCAGATAACAACAAGGCCAATGTGGTTGGAGCAAAGTTGGATACCAGGCTGGAGAAATAAGGAGGGTCCAGTCATAGAAGGCTCTGAGAGTCCATTACAAAGACTTTTGACTTATTTATAATTCGAGTGAAATGGAAAGCCACTGAAGGTTTTTAAGCAAAGGCATGATGCTCTAAGTTATGTTTTAAAGGACACACTTCACTAATATAGCAAGAATAGGCTGTAGACATAAGAGAGGAAACAGGAAGACCAAGTAGAAGCTATAGCAATAATCCTGGGGAGAGGTGATGGTGATTTGGCTTCAAGTAGTAGAAAAGTGGTAAAGTGGTCAGATTCTGGATATATTTTTTCTTTATATTTTCAAGACAGAAACAACAAGATCTGCAGACTACATGAGAGAAAGAAGGTAACCAAGGCTGATTCCAAGGATTTTGCCCTTGAGCAACTGGAAGAAGAGAATTGCTATTAACAAATACAAAACAAGACTGCAAGAAGAGCAGGTTTGGAAAGTAAGATTGGGAACTCTGTTTTATACACATTAAATCTAAGGTGCATATTATATATTCAAGTGTAGATCTTCAAACAGGCAGCTGGAATAAATCTGGGAATCATTACCATACATAGGTGATACTTAAAGCTTAAGAGTGGATATGATCCCAAGGGACAGAGTACAGATAGAGAATATAAATGTTCAAGAACTGAACCTTGGAGCATAACATTAACAGGTCCAGGAAGTGAGGAGGAATCAGCAAAAGAGGGTTGGTACAGCAGAAGGAAAACCAGAGGTGTGTGGTATCCTGAAAGTCCAGTGAAGAAAATGTTTCATGGAGTGGGAGACAATCTGTGCCAAATCTTGGTGATAGGTTAGACAGAATGAGACCTGAAAAATAACCATCGGATTTAAGAAAGCAGAAGCCAATTCTGACTTCACAAGAGCCATTTCAGTGGAATGATGAGAGCAAATGCCTGACTGGATTGGAAAGGGTTCAACAAAGAATAAGAAAAAAGAAAGTAAAGATATCAAGTACACTGAATTCCTCTGAGATTTTTGCTGTAAGAGAAAGAGAAAACTAGTCTGCCTTTAGTGGTAAAATAATGGCAGAGAGAATTTTTTTAATAAAAATATTTTAATGCTGATGGTAAATATCCAGTTAAGAGGGAAAACTGAATGATGCAAAAGAGAAAGAATTACTAGAGTCATGTCCTTAACAGTAGGAAAAGGAGACAGATTGACCTTTGCCAGAAGCATAGATAATTCTTTCATGATAACAAGAAAGAAGCTAGAGGATATGACTGCAGGTGTGTGACAAGGAACAAATTTAACAGATGAGGAAAATGAGACACGGACTTGCCCAAGATCACAGCAAGTAAGTGGCAGAAGTTGGATATGAACCCACAAAATGGAAGTGAGAAAGGATCAAGATCATGGAAACTTATGTCCATTCAAATCTTATCATATGTTGTTAGTTAAGATACCAGCATAAGATAGGTTTAGCAGCATCTCCCCACTTCAACTCATAAATTGTTAGTAATTCTCTCTCTATTCTCTCTCCATTGCCGTCCAATCATAAAACTTCAGGGAAGGAAAGGGAAGTAGACACTGACCACAACAGAGTTAGCACACTATACCCAACAGCAAAAAGCTGAGTTCTACTGATTAAAGAATATCTCTAGAGATTCTTCTATTCCTCTATTTATGGAAATATGCCTATTGACAATTCTAGAACAAAAACTTCACAAAGTCAAGAATCTCCATTTTGAAAAGTAAATTTCTGCCTACCTTAGATAATCCTTAATCAAAACTCCACTCTACATACTCTACATAGTTAATCTTGAAGATTTATGACAATTCTAATTCTTACGTACTGTGATAGTAGGTCAGACTATTCCTCTGGTCTTTCCAAACTCACCATCATTATATTTTCATAGCCTCCCCACAGAATAAAAACATAAAAAGAGTATAATAACTGAACTTTTCTCATTAGCCACAGCAGCAAAGATACAGTATTTGTAAAATTCTTTTTTTTAATTTTTTTTAATGTTTATTTACTTTTGAGAGAGAGTGAGCATGCACCTGAGCAAGTGGGGGAGGGGCAGAGAGAGATGGAGACACAGAATCCGTACAGGCTCCAGGCTCTGAGCTGTCAGCACAGAGCCCGATGCAGGGCTCAAACTCACAAACTGTGAGATCATGACCTGAGCCAAAGGCAGACGCTCAACCGACTGAGCCACCCAGGTGTCCCATTTTTTTAATGTTTATTTATTTTTGAGAGAGAAAGAGAGAGAGAGAGAGAGGGCACAAGCTGGGAAGGGGCAGACAGAGAAAGGGAGACACAGAACTGGAAGCAGGCTCCAGGCTTTAAGCTGTCAGTGCAGAGCCCGATGCAGGGCTCGAACCCAGAAACCACGAGATCATGACCTGAACCAAAGTTGGATGCTCAACTGACTAAGCCATTCAGGCGCCCCTAGTATTTGTAAAATTCATAATGAAAAAATGACCATCAATGGATTTTAGACCTGAAGATACCCTTAGGAGATCTAATCCAGATAAGAAAACTAAAGCAATCAAAGAGTAAATAGCTTGCCTGAACCCACATGAATAATCAGTAGGAGAACCACCTACATGATTTCCAAGTTCAAATTTCTTCACCCGACCAACATCTTACCCAGCTCTATCTCTGATTCATACAGTGGTCAAGAAAATAGTCTTCTATCGCTAAATTCTTAACATTTATGTGGATAATACAAATATCAAAAGTGAGAAAAGCAGGGAATGCAGAGATCACTGGGCAGAGTTAGTAGATAGTAATATCAGATAATTTCTTCAGGTACCCTAATGCTAGCACTCTAAATGACCTCTTTCAATCCTCCTTCTTCGATCACAGAATAGAAATTAGATTGCTGAACAAACAAAAATAAAATCTGGTTAACAAACTAAAATCTTTTTTTTTTTTTTATTAAAAGAAGATGTAAGGGTGTTAGTTCCCAAGTTGCTAATATGCTGCCATTTTCTTACCATTCCACTCAGCATCTCTGTCCCCAGCAACAAAGGTCCAACTAAGTCAGAGCTCTGGTTTTCTGATATTCCTTTTAGAGTCTATACAACCTGGCTAAGTTAGGACACTGTAACAACATCAATTAGTCTGGCTGAGTAGCTGGCACCACCTCCTTTATAATGTTAGCGAAATATTATATGGTAGGCAGAAAACAGAATGAAGTAAATTTTATTGCAAAGGAAACCAGGGATGTACATAGTAGCAAACACGAAAAAAAAGATTCCTATTTTCAAACAGCTTACTAAAACTTTCACTTCCAACTGAATTCAGGAATCTGAACCTAGAAAAAGAATGAAAAGTCCAATATGGGCAAAAATAGATTTGTAAAAAAAAAAAAAAAAAAAAAAATTGTACAAATCCATAGAGACATTAATTTATGTTTTTAAGAATTTGATTTAGGAGAAGCACATACTTGCAAACATCACTACTATAAGAACCCTGATTGGTCTTCACTGAAAGTAATAGAAAAGATTTTCTCAGAAAAAATTAGGCACTGGGGCAACTGGGTGGCTCAGTCGGTTAAGCAGCCTACTTCGGCTCAGGTCATAATCTCACAGTTTGTGAGTTCGAACTCCGTGTCAGGCGCTCTGTGCTGACACCTCGAAGCTTGCAGCCTGCTTCAGCTTCTGTGTCCCCCTCTCTCTCTGCCCCTCCCCCACCTTCTCTTTCCTCTCTCTCTCTCTCTAAAATAAGTAAATGTTAAAAAAAAAAAGAAAAAGAAAAAAATTAGTCACAGAAACGCACATACAGCTATTCAGCTCCTTTGCACAGTTAAGAAAGGCAGGTTGTCTCTTTATTTGCCAGCAATCTATCTAATACAGATAATAGTACAAAAGGATTAGGCCACATTATCCAGTTCCCCTTATACGATTTTTCTCATTTTTTAATCATATGACAGATCTTTTGACATGCCAAAGCAAACCTATAAAAAAGGTAACATTTCTCAATTTAGGGTACTGACTCTATAAAATGCCTTACTTTCTAATTATTTCATGTCATACCTTCCCTAAAAGACTTGTACCTAATATGGTACTAAACACAGAATAAACATTCACTTGTTATTTGTGATTCCTACAAAATGAAAATATTTCACTAAAAATATATAGCTGTCACTTGTTAAATAGATAATTTTCGGTTTATAAAAATGCATATACCCATATGTTTAAGATGTCACATGTAGAGTTTACCTTAGAGTTGTCGCCATAAGGCAAAGCTCTGCAACTGTACCCTGCCCCTCCTGTTATCTCAGCACATTGTAAAAGGCTGTAGCACAACCACAGAGCAAGAAAGTAAAGGTGGTAATGCCATCAAAAAGCTTGTGAGAACTTTAAAGCTCTGGTTTCCCTTTGGAATCCTCCCATTTCTCTGTGAGCTTAAACTTCTGTTGGAAAACCATATTTAAGGCAACATACTACTCTGCCATAATTTATGGGGACTATCATAGTTGCTTTGATTCCTACTGCCATATATTTTACCAAAAAATAATTTTATTTAAGTATATACAAATCAACTGCAGCCTAACAAATCTTTGTTATAAATGCCATGACTTGAGGAGAAGAGGTAGGGAAGCTGCACATTGTATTGATTATCCATGGTTAACTACTTTCTCAATAAAAAATGAGTTCTAATTATATATTTAGCTATCAAGATAAACATGTGCCCAAAGAAAGTGAGCACTAAACTAAGAACTAAACTTTAAACTAATTAAGGTAGGGTCGCCTGGATAGCTCAGTCAGATAAGCATATGACTTTTGATTCCAGCTCAGGTCATAATCTCACGATTCTCAGGTCATAATCTCACGATTCATGAGATCAAACCCGCATTGAGCTCCACACTGATGGAGCGGAGTCTACTTAGAATTCTCTTTCTCCCTCCCTCTCTGCCCCTCCCTCACTCGTGCTCCCTCTTTCAAAATAAGTAAATAAAAACATTTAAAAAAAATAAGGTAGTGTGCCTTATTATTTTACTCACTAATCTGATATTTATCTGGGTCTCAGTTATAAGTTTCAATCTATCAATCAATATAAAAAAAGGCAGGTATACTCAGAATCAGGAAAGAGAAATAATAAGCTATATGGATAACAAAAACCAAATTGACTACTATGCAACTCAAACTCTTTCCAAAAACATAGTTAAAAGTAAAAACTAGAATGTTTTCTGCCCAATGGTTGCAGAGATCTTTTTTTCTCCCTCAGTGACTTCAATGGGACTCAGCAGCAAATAATGTATATCTTAAAGGAAAACCATCAGAAAACAGAAGTATCTTTCAGAAGAAATAAAATGGTTCTAGTCTTTGGTTTTGGTATAACTGATACTAATTTAATAAAAAATAGCTGGAGACAAGTTTGTGTGTGTGTGTGTGTGTGTGTGTGTGTTTTAAAGAATTCCAAAATGTCATGTATTTCAAGTTTCTTAAGATTAAAAAAAGTTACCTGCTTAACTTTTACAATAATATTGTAATCATTTCTTTCATAATTTCTGACACTGATTTTTAAGTCTCCCTCTTTTCTTTAGCTGTCTGTACAACTTATAACACAGCATTTCACATATGTATGAACATACTATGCACTTGCTTTAACACATGGTGGGTTCTTAAATTTTTTTCAAAAAAACTACATCTATAATATTTTAAGAGGAAACACAATGATTCTGAAATATCCAGGAGGGATTTAAAATATTAAGAGTGCCACAATTTGACAGTAGTACAAGAATTAATTCTTTCTAGAAAATATGCATTCTGGGAAAAATCAACCTATAGCCACATATGTTTGGATTTTACTATCTGGATTCAATCAATATTTGATACAATATTAAAAATAATTTGGCCTTAAAAGTTATTTGACTGACTTTTGAAAATGCAATTAAATAAAGGTGTATTTTACTTCAAATATGGGTATGCATTATGAGTTGGTCTATAATCTACAGTATTTCATTATGTTTCATATTTTTTTAGAAAATAATTAGTATCTAATTATTAAAAGGAGAAAATTATTTTCTGTTGATAGCTAAAAACATGTTAAATCTAAAGTTTATAGTTATAGTTATATTCATCTATCATACTTAGTGGATGACCTTATATTATTCCTCTCCACAAAAGCCTAAGACCCACTAGGCAAAAATAACAATATCCAGCAAAACAGAGAAGACCCTAAGCCTATTTTCAGAACTCTTTCTCATATGTGAATGGATAAGAAAATACAGGTCCAAAATACAATGCCCCAAAACTATAAATATATGCTTTGAAGAAGATATCATTCGTGATATGATGTAAATGGGCCTTTCCTATATGGCTGGTGGAAATACATTTAAAAGTTAAAAATGTATCAACCCACTGATTTCAGTCCTAAGTATCTGCCCAAGAGAAATTAAAATATTTGTCTCCTAAAATACTGGTATGGTAATATTTATAGTAAACCTCTTTGCAGTAGTGAATATTCAAAATATACACTGGAAATGAATCAAATCATCAACAGTGGCATAAATAATCAAACTGCAGTAAATTCATTTGATGGAATACTACTCACCAATAAAAAAAAAAACTACCATATTCACAACAGCATGAATAAACCTCAAAAACATTACGTTGAACAAAAGAAACCACACACCAAACAGTACTGCTGTATGATTCCATTTAAATGAAATTCAAAAACAGGCAAAATTACTGTATGGTGACAGAAAAATCAGAATAGTGGTTACCTCTGAGAGTTGGGAATTAACCAGAGGAGGACACAAAGGAAAAAGTGACGAAAATAGTCTATATGCTATTAGGAGTACTAATTACACAAGTATATATTGACTTAAATTGTATAATTAAGATCTATATGTAATTTTAGCACAATAAAATTTGACAAGATACCACAAAAATATTAAAAATTCTGAAATTTAAACTTGATTTAATTTTAATTAAAAGGAATAAATTTTTTCCTCACACAGGACTACTTATGGAAAAACCAACATCCTTAACATGCTTGTAATTATTATGTGCTTATAGAAATACATTCATACTTATTTACAGAATGGAATTTTTAAAGTATCTGCAGAATTGTTACTGAACATTTTAAAAATTCTGTTCTACTCCCCACAAAGCTATAAGTGCAAAAAATTAAAACCTTTGGGTGCCTGGGTGCCTCAGTCGGTTGAGCATCCAACTTCAGCTCAGGTCATGATCTCACAGTTTGTGAGTTCAAGCCCTGTATTGGGCTCTGTGAGGACAGCTCAGAGCCCAGAGCCTGCTTCAGATTCATGTCTCCCTCTCTCTCTGCCCCTCTCTGCTCATGCTCTGTCTCTTTCTCTCTCAAAAATAAATAAACATTAAAAAAATTTTTTTTAAATTAAAATCTTTGAAAAACCCAACTCCTTTTCTACTGCAGCCCAGCAATGGACTCCAAGAACTCACCATTCCTTAAGTGTGCCCTAACTTCATCCTCTTGGAATCTGAGTAAATAATCTCAGGTACAATTTTGTAAGTGTTACCTAGTTAATCATTAATTCATAAATACACTAGTACAGAGAAGCTAGATAACTGTGATGTTATCCAAGGCTACCAAATCCAAGATCAAAACTCAGGTATCTGGCTCCCATTTACAGAACTGCAGTTACACAATCAAAATGCCTAATCAACCATTTTAGTAGTAGATCATCAGAAATAACCCAACATGTCAAGTAATATTTTAAAATCTACAATGGGACTACAGAAGTTTAATAATTTAACTAAAAGTTAAATTCAACATTTGGGTACGAAATTTTGAAAAGAGACAAACCTTCGAAGACTTCCTTCGGCTTCTTCTTGTCCAAACCACCACCAGTTTATCTGGTTGCCTGTCAAACAGGAAAAAGATTAAGTATAATTTAAGTTCTCTTACATCAAATTAACAAAGTTTAGTTCTGGTGCCTTTTTTAAAAGGACAAAAATGTCGGGGCGCCTGGGTGGCGCAGTTGGTTAAGCGTCCGACTTCAGCCAGGTCACGATCTCGCGGTCTGTGAGTTCGAGCCCTGCGTCAGGCTCTGGGCTGATGGCTCGGAGCCTGGAGCCTGTTTCCGATTCTGTGTCTCCCTCTCTCTCTGCCCCTCCCCCGTTCATGCTCTGTCTCTCTCTGTCCCAAAAATAAATAAAAAAACGTTGAAAAAAAAAAAAGGACAAAAATGTCATCTACTTTACATTACATAGAGCAGTTGCTTTTACAATAAGTCTCTCTAAATTATTCAAAAATAGCAAATGTTGAATATAAATGTAATCTAATTTAAATGACTAATATTTTATCCACATGTTTTTCTAAAAATCCTTTAGTAAGTTAATCCATTGGGACAAACCAAGTAAAATAAAATACTTGGAACTGGTGACAAAAGAAAAAGCACACATACATCTTCTCTAAAAAGTAATGCTATATACATCTAACGCATTATCTACTTTAATCTGGAGACAACAGCATAAAAATGACACTTACAAAATAATTTAAATCTATGGGTTATACTACTTTTGCATCTCATATCTTATGAACAATGCTGCGGTTTTCAAAACATTTGCATAATCTCAAAGATCTTCATAAAAGCAATACAGTACTAAAACAACATGTAAGGTACATACTATTATTCCTATTTTGTAAGCTTAAAAATTGGCAAAATAACTCATCAAAAGTTCTGGCACTGGGGCACCTGGGTGGTTCTGTCGGTTAAGCATCTGACTCTTGATTTTGGCTCAGGTCATGGTCTCACAGTCATGGGATCTAGCCCCACGTCGGGCTCTGCATTGACAGTGAGGAGCCTGCTTGGGATTCTCTTTCTCCCTCTCTCTCTGCCCCTACTCACCCCCCTCCTGCACTCTCTCTCTCTCTCTCTCACTCAAAATAAATAAATAAATAAACTTTTTTTTTTTTTAAATCTCTGGCAGAACCAAATATGAAATACAGGTCTTTTAACTCTCAGACCCCTCTTCCTTACCTTCTGCTAATATAAAGTAAAAACAAACAAGCAAAAACCTTACGTTCTCAGCTAATACAATTGCATTCTCTTTAATACTTGGGGAAAATATCAAGATTATGATTATCAGTTATTTTCCTTAAATCTTTATTTTAAAAAATTTTAGATAAAAGCTTTTTAACCAAGAAATGAATGGTACACTCATCTTGGTGACCTTCACCTCTTTCCATGTGTCATTTATTTTACCCTAAAATCCGTCACCATCAGCAGATGACCTGTCCTCTTATTTCATTTAATTAAATACATACATATACATATATACACATAAAAGGCCACCAGTCATGAATCCCTTACCCAGTGATTCACCTACAAACCTGTCCAAAGAGAGAGTTGCCCAATGAAAAAGTACTGAGTAACTAACCCAAAATGTAGCATAGAAAAATAAAATGATAAAAATATTTTAAAACCAGGTAAGAGACATAAAAGACAGATTGAGAAGTACATACACCTAGTAGAAATTCTAGAAGTTCAGAACAGTGGGAATGGCAAAGAAAATACTGAAGAGATAAGGCTAAGAATATTCCAGACTTGAAGAGAGAGTCCTTAGATAGAAAGTATATATGAATGAACAGGATAATTAAAAATAAATCTAATAGCTAGATACTGTGCTACAAAACAGCAAGAATAAAGAGAAAAACCATAAAAGACAGGTTACCAACAAAGGAATGGCTGGACTGATAGCAACTTCTCGTTAGCAGAAACAAAGCCCAAAAGACAATAAAATTAATGATCTTCAAGTTGCTAAGGGAAAATAGCTGTCACCCTTGAGTTTTATACTGCTAATCCATCATTTAAGAAATGGTTTTAGACATTGTCTAACAAAGAGCAGATAGTCAATAAATATTTGAATGAAAAAAAAAAGAATAGAAATGGTTTTAGGCATATGAAGACTTAAGAGTTTACAACGCACACATCCTAGTTAACTAAGGGAAGGAGTAGGATGCAAAAAGCAACATAAATATCATAAAATGTTAATTCTTGTTCATTTTAGGTCACAGAACTCAAAGAAACGCTAGAAAAAAAAAAACAGGAGGAAGGTTCCAGTAATGAAAATGACTAAGTAGGGAGTCATCTAAACAAATGAACAATGTTTCTGATGGTGATAATAACCAGCATGGTATAAATAGAAAATTGGTGGTTCTCCATCCAAGACTCAGTTCAATTCTGAGGGTCAGGCATTAAAGACAACAACTGTAAACTAAAACCAGTAGCTTGGTTTGGTGAATCTTCCCACAGTGAAATTTTGGGAGCAATAACCAAATGCTAAATAAGATGAAACAGAAGAAAGTTTGTATGAACTATCAAGAGTGTTAACTTAAAATCCAAACCAACACAAAAACAAACATAACCTTGTTCAACACACAGAGAAGCAGAATAGGACAAATGACAGTGAAGATGGGGAGCTGTAAAGTAACAGATGGAGGTGGGAAGAAGGTATGATCAATGCTGACAGCTTAACAGTACAGGAAATGAGTAGCCAACAAGTGTATAAACTACCTTATTTGAAAGTATTTATGGCTTGTTAGAATGAACATTTAACCTAGATTACTACTAATCTTTTCATTATGTTCTCATCTCCACATCGCCAGGTGACCCCAACTTTTAATGATATTTCTATGGTACTTCTTTAGAAATGCTATAAAATCTTACAGCTTGTCCTTGCTTATTATCCCATACTGGTCTCTTATATGGAAGGTACTAACAAACTGGCGCTTACAGGTTGAATTTAACACATTCATTTCCCTTAATAATATTCCATTTTATTTAACTTTTAATTTAAATTTTGAAAATCCTTTCTAAATTAAATGCCTTTAAACAAAGTCCATGTTGTCCGGATTACTAGAGCCTCCAACGCTACCAGCTGTTTCACACCTGACCAGCTTCTGCTTTGGCCCTTTGACAACCTGGCATGCAAAATAACGTCCATATTCCTGAATGTTGTTTTTATGAGGCACTTTACCACCCAACTCTATCTTCCTTTCTGTATAACTTACAAATACCTGAACATGTATTCCTTCAATCTCTTCACATTGCATGCTATTACCTTTCTTTAAAAACTTCCTCTTTCCTCCCTTTTCTACCTGATAAACCCTTAATTCATCACTTCCTCTGTGAAACCTTGACCACTTCTCATTTCCTTTCTACGCCATTCCATATTCCAAACCTTAAGCAGCTATCTGCCCCTACTACTGTATTTCCAGTAATACCCTAGAAACACCTGTATCTAAATATTCTATATGCCCTGTATTACACTATTATTTCTATCTCCTACACTAGACTGCACTCCTTTATCAACCATATCTTTCTTTATATTCTTAGCAGTTAGTTAGAATTTGGTACAAGGTTGAGGCTCAATGAACATTTGCTACTGAATGAACCTTAAGTTTCCACCAGGAATTCCCAGTTGGTTAATTATAATTGATCAGGTCTAACTAAAGCCAGTAGCTAAATAATACATCCTCTCTGTAGCTTATTCAAATTTTACAGGGATTCCGACCTTGGCTGTACATTGGAATCTCCTGGGAAACTTTGAAAAATACTGATGCCTAGGTCCACTCCTAGAGAATCTGATTTAATTGGTGTCATGTGCAGGTGTTTTTTTAATTCCTACAGGTGATTCTAATTGTGCAGCCAACGTTGAGAACCACTGTTATCACAGGGACAGTGGTAAGTAATCCCTGTTAACTCCTGACTTAACACAAGTGAGGCATAAGTTGCGCCAGCAGTGGGGGTATCTCCCCACCCCCATCCAGGCCACCTGCACTGTTGCCTCCTTCCAACTCAGCTTTTCAGCATCTCCCTCCCCTCAATCATTCTGATCTTACTTCAGATGTGTTACTTCACAACAGGGAAGACTTTTACTATAAAAAATCAGGACCGTGGTCTCCTAACCTACCTGCCTGAAGTTCTGAGAATGTAGAACATAAATGACTTACTTGAGAATGCCCCCAGAGACAACTAAACTTTTTTGTGATTCTAAGTCACGTCCCATTTTTAAAATGTCTTTACGAGAAATCAGTCCACCTTTGTATTATCAGAGCAACGTGAGGCAGTGTTCTAAAATAAAGAATGGTGCTGTGACTTATTGTTCTCAGAAGAGTACCAATAACCACACAATTAGCTGACCACAATTAATATTTTAAGCATCTGTGCTGTACTAGAAAAGAACCATTAAATATTTACTTATGTGCACACAAGACGCAGGGATGGAGCAACTGTGAGTGTTATCCAACTATCAAAGAACCTATAATTATACAACTTTTATCAAAAGTCAAGACAACCTGGTAGAGCTCGGGTTTCAGAAAGAATTCAATAATCACATATTTAACATTTCTACTCCATCACCTAAGTAGCCAGATAGGCCTACACATGAAATATACACAGACATATAAACCTACAAACATATAATTATATATATGAACATTTTATACACATACACATAAAATGTACACACAGATGCACTTTCTGTGAAATCTATCTAAAGGGTTCCATTAAAAAGATCTGAAGTCTTTTGGTGGGTTTATTCAGGGAAGAAAACTTTATTTAAAAAAATTAAAATTTAACACCTCTAACCTACCCTCACAGTCCTTAAAAAGGAACTAGTTGAGTGCAAAAGCAGCAAGACTTGTCTCAAAGTATGGTCCTGATGCTAAATTCTGGAGAGTAGGCAGGAGGAGGAAAATAGGAGAGGAAAAAGGAGAAAATAAGAGAGCTACAGTGAACAAGATTATAAAACAGTAAGCTGTATCTTTCTTTGACCTGTAGCTAAATTTTATGCCCTCCTCTTTGCCACTAGTAAGCTACTGTATATCAAGGTAAATTTTTTTAAGAATGTGGGAGCTCCTGGGTAGCTCAGTCGGTTAAGCATTCAACTCTTGATTTTGGTTTAGGTCATGATCTCACAATTCGTGAGTTTGAGCCCCACATCAGGCTCTGTGCTAACAATGCAGAGTCTGCTTGAGATTCTCTCTCTTCCTCTCTCTCTGTTCCTCCTCTGCTTGTGTGCTCTCTCTCTCTCTCTCTCTCGCTCTCTCTCTCTCAAAAGAAATAAACTTAAAAAATAATCTGGCTTAAATTTAGATTCCACTCTCATGTGTGTCTTATACATGTGTGAGGTGAGACTAAAAAAGCCATGAGAGGGGCACCTGGGTGGCTCAGTCGGTTGAGCAGCCGGCTTCGGCTCAGGTCATGATCTCACAGTCCGTGAGTTCGAGCCCCGCGTCCGACTCTGTGCTGACCGCTCAGAGCCTGGAGCCTGTTTCAGATTCTGTGTCTCCCTCTCTCTGCCCCTCCCCCGTTCATGCTCTGTCTCTCTCTGTCTCAAAAATAAATAAACGTTAAAAAAAAAAAAAAGCTTTAAAAAAATAAATAAATAAAAAATAAAAAAGCCATGAGAAAAAAATCCAAAACATCACATGAAAACCAATCTCATTATTTCCCAAAATCATAATATGCATGCAAAACATATTTTACTGAATGCCTATTATGTTCCTGGCACTGTGCTGAGCAATGGAGGTACAAAGATGAAAGAAGATTAAACCTCGATCCTCTAAAAGTTTACAATCCAGTGGGGGAGAGACAAACGATTAAACAAACTACCCCACTCCCGGCACAACCCTGGAGAACACAAAGAAGATAACAAAAACCTTATGCCTAGAAGGATCTACTTATGTATATCGCAGGAAATAAGCATGCTAACAAAAAGAGCTTGCCCAACACCCAACAATTTATTTTAAAACCTATAATTTATGACACCTTAAATATAAAGTCCAACAAAAAATGAGTGACTAATACAGTCCATCTACTACAAAATTATAAAGCCATGAAATATATTTTCCAACAGCATTTACAAGCATGGGACAATGCTTAGGATATCATGTTAAGTTTGTTTAATACAGATTTAAAAAAATTTTTCCTATACTATATAATGAAAGAAGACATCAGCTGGCAATATCTCAAAATGCTAACTGTGGCCACTATTAAAAAGTAAAATTATGGGGGCGCCTGGGTGGCTCAGTTGGTTGTGCGTCCAACTTCGGCTCGGGTCATGATCTCGCAGTTCGTGAGTTTGAGCCCCATGTTGGGCTCTGTGCTGACAGCTCAGATCCTGGAGCCTTCTTTGGATTCTGTGTCTCCCTCTCTCTCTCTCTCTGCCCCTCTCCCACTTGTGTTCTCTCTCAAAAATAAACAAACATTAAAAATTAAAAAAAGAAAAAAAGTAAAATTATGTGTCATTTAAAGGATATACTTTATTTTCTGGAATGCATTTATATTGCTTTATGCTGGAAAACTATTTAAATGTGGGGGGAAGTTATTTAAAATAAAACAATCATTTTAAGTTTAGAATAAAGTATGAACAGAGTTAAACAATCAAATTAATTTTTAAAATTTCACTTCAATTTAAAGAGCTTTTAGACAACTGAATAAATTTGCTTCTAAGTGAACAGAAATGGAAGGACTGTGTTCTTTGTCTTACATGAAAATAAATTTTCTCCAAGGTCTGAGCTGGCCCTACACAAAATTTTGACATAGGTCCCACACGACTTTGGCAGCCTCCCTTCCTCTGTTTGCAGTCCCTCCAATTCCTGGGACATTTTTCCTTGGGCATGGAAAGTCAATATGACACTCCATTAGTGGCCCAAATAACAAAATGACAAATGCTTTTCAGGTCACTCATTCTTTTCTACATCAATTAAAATTCCCCTTTTCCTAGGGTAAGTATCTTAGGAGGGTACTGAAAGGTAAGAAATTGGAGGGAACAATTTGTATTAATCTAGGAGTACAATTTGTAAAAGACGACCTTTCCAAGACAACATGGTATGGAGGAAAAGAATACTAGCCTGGAGGAAACCTCTTTCTCCTAGTTCTGGCCCTGAGTGACCTTCAGAATGTCTCTCCATTTGTGAGCGTATTCCCTAATTTACCAGATAAAGAGAGGACTAAGATCTCAGCTAGTTCTAAATGATTTGATGACTATAATATTAAATGACTGCAACTGAATAAACATTTTGTGTTTTAAGATGAAATGAGAAGTTCTAGAATAAAGAATTTATGGCATGAGAGGTGCCTGGGGGGCTCAGTTGGTTAAGGGTTTGACTTTGGCTCTGTTCATGATCTCGCGATTCATGGGTTTGAGCCCCGCGTCAAGCTCTGTGCTGACAGCTCAGAGCCTGGAACCTGCTTCAGATTCTGTCTCCGTCTCTCTGCCCCTCCCCTCCTTGGGCTCTGTCTCTCTCTCTCTCAAAAATAAATAAACATTAAAAAATTAAAAAAAAAGAATTTGTGGCATGAAATCACTTGCCTCCTATCTTCTGATAATCTAGATAGAGATAGCTAATATATTACTAACTTTGAATAACATTATGAAAGGGGAAGTAATATTTTCAGAATAGTAAACTGACCACTATGTTTCCTGTCCAAAGCATAGTGTTAGTCCTCGGAGGTGTTGCAAGAAGCCCCTCACTCGCACCCCACCCAACACCACCATCACCATATTGGCACTAAAATGGAGCCAGTGGAATGGAGAAGATTCTAGAACGCAGAGGAAGGCACAGTCATAAGATAAAAGGTGTCTGGGCTCCTGGATGACCACATGGAAGGCCAGTCAACCTAGATCACCTTCTCTAGACTGAGAAGTGAGCAAGAAATCAACTTTTATTAGGTTAAACCACTTGGGATTTCTGGGTGTGGCTGCTACAGTTACTCTTCAACATTCCAGAAAATTCAGTAAATCAAAAATACAGACATACACAACAATAAAACAGTTGCTATTTTGTAATAAGTTTACATTGCAAAGTACTGAGATTAATTTAACCTTTTTATGTCCTACTGGTTTTCATTTTTATGAAACTGATGTTTCTAAAGATAAAAGACAGCTATAACTCAAAACTTAGTAATTAATATTTAAGCCTCTGAGTTTCTCCTAGATTGAAAATAAGGAGCCATAAGTCTTTAGAACACAAAAAGAACAATATATTCCCGCCACCACAGAATCCAGGATATGTTTACAATGAGAAAAAGAGAGCTCAAAATATTAATCCTGCAGTTGATGTGAATAGCCACTTCACTAAATAACAAGGTTATTCTTTTTAAGGGAACGGGCTCTTACCCATAACAGAACATTTCATGGTGCAATGTTGTGAATATTGAAACAAAAGGGGAGAAATAGTCTTATCACAGAAGTACTCTAACTTTACTATTTCTCAAGTAATTATTTTTATCCTTCAGTAGGTACATCTGCCTCCTATTGTACTGTAACTGCTGTAGCTCCAGTTAATTATATTCCTTTATGCTTACTTCACAAGAGTTATTCAGCACACTGTAGTAATTAATTCAATAGTAAGAAAATTATACAAGACAAAGTACTCATATATAGGATATATTTTTCTGTAAAATAAAAGGATAGTTCTAATAATAGGAAATGTAAGTCTGTTACAAACAAAAACATTTTTAAAAAATATATTTTGCATCTTCCTATTATCTTTAAATTTTCACAGAGTGACTGCTTTTGGTCAAAAATATTTAACATGGACTTTTGCTGACAAGTGTTTCTAATACATATATATCAGTAGTTAAAGACAGCACCAGTTAGACTGAGGAGGTGTAGTTTGGCATACTTGAACCAAGTATACTTTTTAACAAGCCATCAAAAAAATAAATAAATATATGTATATATATTTCTTTTTTGCTGTACTATTCAACAGTACAAAGAGTTTATCATTTTTCAATATAAAGCTTTTTCTTTTCATTTATTTATTTATTTATTTATTTATTTATTTATTGAGAGAGAGAGAGAGAGAGAGAGAGAGAGAGAGAGAGACACACACAAAGAAACAGAGTGCAAATGGGTGAGGGGCAAAGAAAGGGAGACCCAGAATCTGAAATAGGCTCCAGGCTCTGAGCTGTCAGCATAGAGCCCAACACAAGTCTCGAATTCATGAACCGTGAGATCATGACCTGAGCCAAAGTCGGACGCTTAACCGACTGGGCCACCCAGATTCCCCAATATAAAGTTATTTCTGAGACAAATAGCATCATAAGCAATCACTGCTGTATTATGTGTGCAATATTGGTCTTCCCAAATAATACTCCCTACTTTATTATTTTACAGAATCACCCACACCACTTCTCTTAATTTAGCATATTATTTACTACTTCCTTTCTTACAGTCCTGTTGGAACAAGCCTCACATGTCATTCACACAATTATTAGTATTTCCAATTTATGTACCTTGCTCCCTAGAACTGAGGTTACGGGGGGGAAAAAAAGGATACATCACTCAGGACATTCCCCAGCCCTCCTAGAACAATTCTATTCAATATTTACTCTCAACAGGTTTCTGTAATCGCTGCAATTTTGTGTTTGGATGATTATATTTGTCTGTCTTGTTTCTATTTGACCGCATGGTTCTCAAGAGGTTTCCTGGTATTCACAAAGCATTTATTCAGAGGGAGACAGGAAAACAGAATATGACGGATAAAAGAATCACATGAAAGCAGACAGATATGGGTTTAAATGTGGTTCCCCTTCCTCTGGTTTTATCATCTAAGCCTCAAGAGGTTTCTCATCTGTGAAATTAGAACATTATAAGACCAATGTAAAGATCAGTTAAGACAGTAAAGTGCTCAGTTCAGTGCCTGTCTCTCAGCAAATTCTCAAATAATGTTAGCAACCACCCTATGTACATCCACAGAGCTTCCAAAAAGCTTTGTATAGTCTCCATCTTAAATATGAACAATGAAGGATCATCCGAGGAAAACTTCTAATATGAAAGGCAAGTGGCTAAAAAAGAGAAGAAAGGAACTCAAAAGAAACTAAAGACATAACTACATCCATGGAAAAAATAAAAAGGATTTTTTTAAATGTTTATTTTATTTTTGAGAGAGAGAATGAGAGTTGGGGAGGGGCAGACAGAGGGGGACAGAGGATCCGAAGCAGGCTCTGCGCTGACAGCAGCAAGTCCCATGTAAGGCTCGAACTCACAAACCATAAGATCATGACCTGAGCTGAAGTCGGACACTTAACCAATAAGCCACCCAAGCAGCCCAAAAAAGGAGATTTAAAGAATAAGAAAGCACTCTGGAAATTATGTCATTATTTTTCATTTAGGAAAGCAAAAATTGAAGAGTTTCTTTGAAGCTGAGGAAATCTTCCAGACGTAGAATAATAAGGTAACAGAGACATTAAAAGGGCAAGAAAAGATGAGAAATTTAGATCAATCCAGAGGTTAAATATCTAATCTCCCAGGATGACAGTTTTAAAAAAAACTCTCAATATGTCACCAAT
The DNA here is from genome assembly GCF_023721935.1 of Panthera uncia. NCBI lineage: Eukaryota > Metazoa > Chordata > Mammalia > Carnivora > Felidae > Panthera > Panthera uncia. The sequence continues at coordinate 78,498,522 of NW_026057578.1, read as the reverse complement.
GCCATGGGCCTACAAAGAAACCATTCCAAATGGAACAGGACACTGGCAGGCTCCAAGGGAAAAGGAACTGATAAGTCACCAATGTTAAACTGAGAGGGATTGAGAGGGATTTTGAGAGGCCAACAAAAAAATTTAGGAATAATAATCACAGGAGAGAAAAAGGCAAAAAAACAAAAACAAAACAAACAAAAACACCATAAATTTTTAGCACAAGAAAAATCAAAAGAAAGGAAATGTGATAATACCATAGGGCTCAGCTGCAAATAATATGAGGTCATAACAATAATTCTGATCTAACTCTTATAAAGCTGATTGGAAAAGAGGAAGGATGGTGAAAGGGAAGGGTAAATGTGCTTCAGGGAGGAGGTGGTGGAACACCTGAGTCCTTGCTTAACCATATGAAGTCCTAAGCTAGTAGATAAAGTCTAAAATCAAAAAAGTTTTTTTTTTAAGTTTAAAGTATGTTATTGAACAATGAAATATCATTGTTCACCAGAAGATTATATTTTAAAAGACAGATCATAAGTATTGGCAAAAATATGATGAAAATGGAACCCTCCATGCTGGTGGGATTATAATATGGTATAGCTGCTCTGGAAGAGTTTGTTAGTTCTTTGAAAAGTTGAACACAGACTTACCAAAAGATCTGGTAATTTTACTCCTAGGTATATCCCCAAAAACTTGCACATGAATGCTCATGGCAGCATTATCCATAATAGCCAGAAAATGAAAACAATTCAAGTGCCCACCAAATGATGAATGCATAAAATATGATATATCCATTCAACAGAATGATTCAACCATAAAAAGGAATGACATACTTGATACATGTTACAACACAGATGAACCTTGAAAACATTACACTAAGTAAAATATGCCAGACACAAAAGGCCACTTATTGTATAACTTCATTTATATGAAATGACCATAACAGGTAAATTAATAGAGGCAAGAGTAGATTCATGGTTACTAGAACCTTGGAGAGGGAATCAAAGATAGGAAATGCCTACTAATAGGAACACAATTTCTTCTTTGAGTGATGAAAATATTCTGAATTAGACTGTGATAATAAATGCACAACTCTGTGAATATAATAAAAACCACTGAATTGTACATTTATAAAGGGATAAATTTTGTCGTATATAAATAATTAAATTTAATGTGTCCTGGAAGAACACAGAGTACAACACCAGAAGAACTAAAAGAGTTTAAAGTGCTTTTCTATAAGGAAGCAGAATCAAGGCCGGAAAGGGTGAGGCGAGGAACTCTGTTATAAGCTTTCTCTGCTGTAAGCTTTACAGAACTCTTTGATTTTGCAAATGATTTATATGTGCCACTTGTAAAACTTAAATTTAAAAATATAAGTTGTAAATCTTAATTACAAAGAAGAAACTTAAGTCCAGAAATAAATCCATGCATACACAATCAATTTATGACAAAGGAGGCACACAAACACACTGGGGAAATCATGGTCTTTTCAATAAATGGTTTTGGTAAAACTGGACAGCCACACGGAAAAGAATGATGTTGGACCCGTATCTTACACACAAAACTTATACACAAAAACTTAACACAAAATGAACTAAAGACTTAAACATAAGACTTCAAACTACAAAAAACTCCTAGAAGAAAACAGACAGTAGGCTCCTTGACACCAGTCTTGGCGATGTTTTTTTGTTTTTTGTTTTTGGATTTGACACCAAAAGTAAAGGCAACAAAAGCAAAAATCTAAACAAGGGGAACTACATCAAACTAAAAAAGCTTCTGTACAGCAAAGGAAACTATCAAGAAAATGTAAAGATAGTCCACTGAATGGGAGACAATATTGCAAATCATATATCTGATAAGGGCTTAATATCCAAAATATATAAAGAACCACACAAGTCCATAGCAACAAAACAAAAACAAAACAAAAAAACAATCTAATTAAAAAATGAACAGAGGAACTAAACAGACATTTTTCCAGAGAAGACATCCATGACCAACACATACATGAAAAGATGCTCAGCAACACTAACTGTCAGGGAATTGCAAATCAGAACCACAATGAGATATCATTTCAGACCTGTTAGAATGGCTATTATCAAAAAGATAACAAGTGTTGGCAAGGATGTGAAGAAAAGGGAACCCTATACTCTATTAGTGGGAACATAAATTGGTGCACCCACAATGGAAAACAGTGGCTCCTCAAAAAAGTAAAAAATAGATCGACCATATGATTCAGCAATTCCACTTCCGGGTATATATCTAAAGCAAACAAAATCACTATCTTGAAAATATATTTGCACCCCCATGTTCACATTACAATAGCCAAGACAGAAAAATATCTAAGTGTCCAACAACAGATGAATGGATAAAGAAAATGTGATACACATACACAGACACACACACACAGACACACACACACACTGGAATATTATTCAGCCACAAAAAAGAAGGTAGTCCTGCCACTTGCGACAATACAGATGGATCTCAAGGGCATTATGGTAAGTGAAATGACAAAGACAATATACTGTATGCCCTTATATGTGGAATCTAAAAACACCAAACTCACAGATAAAGAGAACAGACTGGTGGTTGCAGAAGCAGAAGGTGGGGCAGAAGGTGTCAAAAAGTACAAACTTCCAGTTATAAGATAAATAAGTTCTAAGGATATAATGTACAACACGGTGACTATACTTAATACTGTGTTGTATATTTGAAAGTTACTAAGAAAGTAGATAAAAGTTCTCATCACAAGAAAAAATAATTTGTAACTGTGAAATGATAGACGTTAACTAAATTTACTGTGGTAATAATTTTGCAATATATGCATATATTAAATCTTTATGCTGTATACCTTAAACTAATACAGTGTTATAGTAATAGAAACTTTTTTAAAAGAAGAAATGGGGGGGCGGGGGTTACCTGGGTAGCTCAGTCGGTTAAGCATCTGACTTCAGCCCAGGTCATGATTTCATTGTTCGTGAGTTTGAGCCCCACATCGGGCTCTGTGCTGACGATTCAAAGCCTGGAGACCACTTTGGATTCTATGTCTCCCTCTTTCTCTGTCCTCCCTCGCTCCCACTGTCTGTCTCTCTCTCAAAAATAAAATAAAAACATTTTAAAAAATAAAAGAAGAAATTGGAACATATTTTTAAAAATAAAAGGTTCTTGGCAATAGAGGAAAAAATCTTCCAAGACTAAAAAGGTATGTGAAAATACAGAGCAAAGGCAAAAATTTACATCTATTCAGTCAGAAAAGAACAGAGATGAAACAGGAAAACACATTTTTTAAAAGTCATGATCTCCATCCTTGACTCTTAAATGCATTCTGAAGTATTTGAAGAACTGATCGGCATTAACAAAGTCATTAGCAAATATTTTTAAGAGTTTAAACAAGGCTAGTAGGAATAAAGGCAAGAAAGGGCTGGAGATGAATGCTAAATGGTTATAATCTACAAGTAATACAGTCATTACTTTGAACAGCTTCCTTATTCACAAAAGGGACTACAAATTAACCATTGCCAGCCCATCCTCAAAAGATTCACCATCATGAGGATATTTTTAAAAACAAGAGCAGCAAATACTTGCATAGTATATCACATAAGACAAATCTTAAGTGTCCTACATATACTAACTCATTTAAAGTTCACAAAGACCCCACAAGTAGGAAATAAGGTGCTGCGCTGCCCAACACTAGAAGTGTCATTCACATCCTGTATGACCTGCCTCACAATCTGAATAGATATTAACATCCCTATCTTACAAATGAGGGAATTGAGGCATAAAGAAGTTAAGAAGCTTTGTCAAGGTGACTCAAATAGTAGTAGACAGTAAGATCTGAAATGAGGCAGTTTGGCATCAGAGTCCATGCTTCTCACCCACTATCTATACTGACAAATGTTCTGCAGCCTCTATAAAGAATCTCAAAGATTTTCCAAACAGCATTAATATCTTTGAGAGGTTATACATGAAAGTACAATACTTATTTAAATGCATGGATTTTAGCCTGTTTTTAGAAGTTTGTTACCTTACTCACAAACTTCATATAACCTATGACAACATTATCCAGGCATGAAAGTTAGATTTGTTTTTACACCACTATTTGAGCTCTCACAAGGAATACATGTGCATATTATTATTTGGTCTGTGATTCCATCTTTGCCTCTCAGACTGTCAAAAGTTTTTGTTCAGATTAGAAATTTCATTTCTAGTTGTTGTAAAATATCTGACTATCTATAACATAATCTGACTCACTATAAAGCTAATTTTTGGTATGTTGGTATCATTACTTCTCTCTATATGTTTAATCTAATAAAATTATAATAGCAATTACAAAATTACTTTTAAAAAATTATATGGGGGGCGCCTGGGTGGCTCAGTCGGTTGGGCGGCCGACCTCAGCTCAGGTTATGATCTCGCGGTCCGTGAGTTCGAGCCCCGCGTCGGGCTCTGTGCTGACAGCTCAGAGCCTGGAACCTGTTTCCGATTCTGTGTCTCCCTCTCTCTGACCCTCCCCCATTCATGCTCTGTCTCTCTCTGTCTCAAAAATAAATAAACATTAAAAAAAAATTTTTTAAAAATCATATGGGACATTAAAAAATTAGTGAATATTTAAAATTATTATCCCATGTGCCAAAAGTAGTGTGATCCAAGTACTTTGTGCAGATTTCTCTCCAAGACACTGCCACACCATGATAAGTAATTTTTTTAATGTTTTTTATTTATTTTGAGAGACAGAGACAGAAAGAGACAGAGAGTCTGCTTGGGATTCTCTCCCTCCCTCTCTCTGTCCCTTCCCCGCTTTCATGTGTGCGCGTGCACACACACACACTCTCTCTCTCTCTCTCTCTCTCTCTCAAAATAAATAAATAAACTTAAAAAAATTTGCCATGTAGAAATCCAAATACATACATATGTGGTCAATGAGAAAAAGAACTGTTTTCATGTTTTATTATTTAATGTCACTTACTTGTAGCCTGGGATAATGTTTCCAGTGACATTACCATAATCAGAAACAAAGAGTGCTGTGCCTCAGAGAAAGAGGCAGAAGTGGAATAATATGCTCTAGAAAATTAGTCTAAATCACTCAAACAGTAGCTCCAGTGAGGATGAAGATATTGATGTCAAAGATAAACACAGTTTGAAAAAAAAAAAAATTGCTTTGTAAGAAGCAGTACAACTAAATGCAACATGTTCTTGCTCTTAAATTGAATCTTGCACCAGAAACAAATTTTTTTTCCTCTATTACAAAGGACATTATTGGGAAAATTGGTGAAATCTGAATAAGGTCTGTAGATCAGATAATGGTATTGAACCAATGTTAATTTCCTGATTTTGATGATTGTGTTGTATTTTTGTAAGAGACTGTGTTTTTAATAAATACATATGGGGGCGCCTGAGTGGCTCCGTAGTTTAAGCATCCGACTTTGGCTCAGGTCACTTTGGCTCAGGTCATGATCTCGCGGTTCATGAGTTGGAGCCTGGCGACTGGCTCTGTGCTGACAGAGCATCCGGCTCAGTCCCTATCTCTCTGCCCTTCCCCTGCTCGTGTTCTGTCTCTCTCTCTCTCAGAAAATATACATAAAAAAAAAAAAAGAAAATACACATCAAAGGATTTAGAAATAAAATCATCACATCTGTAATTTATTCTCAAATGGGTCAGAAAAAATGTATGTATATGCATACACACCCATATATCCACACACACACAGGGAATGCTAAAGCAAATAAGGCAACTAAAGGAGTATATGGGAATTCTTTGCACCACTTTGCAACTTTATAAAAACCAAATTAAAAAGTCAACAAATCAATTAGTATCTTAAGAGAAAACTTTTTAAGAAATTTGATGGAATGTATTTTTATATTAAAGTTTATTTTATGTACTGTGACATTAAATACATATGGTTAAATTATACTAAATATAAGCAGTATTTGACTATTTCACCTCTATTCCTATCAGCTATCAAAAAAAAATTCTAATGGACCTTCTAATTAGGAAAATGCTGGTGATAAAGAACAGGGTCTGGTGGGAGATAAAATGTTGTATTTATCACCTAATATTGGGAAATACAGAGTAACCAGCTCCCAGATAAACAGCCCCAAGGTTGAAGAAAACACTCAGAACTAGTTTCTGCACAGGAAACCTGAAAATAATAGCACTTCTTGATGGCTTTCAGACACATAAATAACATCTATCAATCGGCAGTCTGGCCCACAGCTTAAAATAACCCAGTTCAATACAGTCTAGTCATGGCCAAAGAGAAACAGAGCTGAGCTATTTCCAGCTATAGCATCAGCAAGAAGCTGAGTGTTACATATATCCAACAGTCAAGAGAAATACATTCACTTCCACGGCCAAAGATTAGCACCAACCAGGAAGAACCAGTTCCTTTGGAACTAATGACCAACCGTACACCTCATTTACTAGGAAGGAACTCAATTTTTCAAAAACAAAGAAAAAATATCAGACTCTCTGCCACATATTATACTTTCCTCTCAAAGAATTATTATTTCATTATTTATTATGCCTTACTGTTGCCCAGGGAATAAAATTCAAACTCACTTAAAGCCCTTCTCAATTTGACCTCTACAAATCTAATCTAATTTACTACATTGTATGCTGCATATAAATTAGACCAGTCATTGTTCCAAGAACATGACCTGTGTTTTTCTTCATGTGTCCTCCATGTTGCTAAATGTAATAAACATTTTTGGGGGTCCTCACCTTATCTGACCTCTTGGCAACACTGACACTTGTACATTTTTCCTCTTTGCAGGCACTTCCTCCTCTACCTAGCTAGGCAATATTAGGAAGTCCTCAAAACTTGGCTGTACTATGGGGCGCCTGGGTGGCTCAGTCGGTTAAGCGTCCGACTTCAGCTCAGGTCATGATCTCGCGGTCCATGAGTTCAAGCCCCGCATCGGGCTCTGTGCTGACCGCTCAGAGCCTAGAGCCTGTTTCGGATTCTGTGTCTCCCTCTCTCTCTGACCCTCCCCCGTTCATGCTCTATTTCTGTCTCAAAAATAAATAAATGTTAAAAAAAAAAATTAAAAAAAAAAAACTTGGCTGTACTCTTACCTTACACCTATATATAAAAATTAATTCAAAATGGATCAAAAACCTAAACTTAAGAGCTAAAACCAGAAAACTCAGAAGAAAACTTCTGAAGCTTCAAGAAGTTTCATGATGTTGGATTTGGCAATGATTTCTTAAATATGAAAAAAGCACAGGCAACAAAAGAAAAAGCAGTTATGTAGGACTTCATTATAATTAAAAACTTTTTTTTTACATCAAAGGACACTATAAACAGTAGTTTATAAACAGGCAATCATGGAATAAGAGAAAGCATTTGCAAATCATTTATCTGATAAGGAATTAATATACAGAATATATAAAGAACTCTTACAACAACAAAACCAACAACAAAAAAATACCAAGCCAATTAAAAAATGGGGACAGGCACAGCACAGGGAATACAGTTAATGATATTGTAATAGTAATGTATGGTGACAGATGGTAGCTATGCTTGTGGTGAGCACAGCAGGATGTACAGAGAAACTAAATCACTATGTTGTATACCTAAAAATAATGTAACATGTCAACTATACACAAATAAATCAATTTATTTTTAAAAAATACATGGGCAAAGGACTTGAATAGACATTTCTCCAAAGAAGACATACAAATAGCCAATGAGCACGTGAGAAGATGTTCAATATCACCAAACATTAGGGAAGCCAAAATGAGATACCACTCCACACTCATAAAAATGGCTATTATTTTTTAAAAAGAAAAGAACCAATGTTAACAAGGTCACAGAAATCTCAACCCTAGTGCACTGCTGATGGGGATGTAAAATGGCACAGCCACTGAGAAGAATTTCGTGGTTCATCAAAAAGTCAAACATCATGGGGCGCCTGGATGGCGCAGTCGGTTAAGCGTCCGACTTCAGCCAGGTCACGATCTCGCGGTCCGTGAGTTCGAGCCCCGCGTCAGGCTCTGGGCTGATGGCTCGGAGCCTGGAGCCTGTTTCCGATTCTGTGTCTCCCTCTCTCTCTGCCCCTCCCCCGTTCATGCTCTGTCTCTCTCTGTCCCAAAAATAAATAAAAAACATTGAAAAAAAAAATTAAAAAAAAAAAAAAGTCAAACATCACATTCATAACATTATTCATAATAGTCTTAAGATAGAAATAATCCAAGTGTCCACCAATGGATGAACAAAATATAGTATATACATACAATGGAATATTATCTCACCTTAAAAAGGAACGAAATTCTGACACATGCTACAACATGAATGAATTCGGAAGACATTATGTTAAATGAAAGATATAAAACACAAAAGTATTTTATGATTCCATTTACATGATATACCTAAAGTAGTTAAATTTAGAGACAGAAAGCAGAATGGTGATTGTCAGGGACTGGGAAGAGAGGAGAATGGGAATTATTGTATAATGAGTTTCAGTTTGGGAAGATAAAGTTCCGGAGATGGATGGTGGTGATGGTTGCACAACAACTTGAATGTACTTAATGCCACTGTACAGTACACTCAAAAATGGTTAAAATTGTAAATTTTATGTTATGTACATTTACCACTATTTAAAAAAAATTAGTCCTTGTCTCCACTGGCAATAGTATTCAGGACCACAGCAACAATGAATGACTAAACCAAATTTATATTTCCTGCTCAAGGTCATCTGTCTGAGCTTCAGAATGACCTTAACTTCCACTTTAAAAATGTCATCAGCATTAAAGAACTAGAAAAAGAACAAATTAAACCCAAAATAAACAGAAAAGCAAATAATAAAGATGAAACAAAATCAATGAAGAGAAACCACAAAAGAAGAAAATATCAATGAAACCAAAGTGAGTTCTTTGAAAAGAGAAATAAAGTTGGTAAACTATTAGAATGATCAGAAAAAAGAGAAAGACACAAATTACCAATATCCAGAATGCAAGAGGTAACATTGTTACAGATTTACAGGTACCTAAAAATAATAAATGCTATAAACAACTTTATGTCAATAAATTTGACAACACAGATGAAATGAGTTCCTTGAAAGCACACAAACAAGCTTATTCAAGAAAAAAATAATCAAAATAGTCCTATATCTATTAAAGAAGTTAATTTTGTCGTTTAAAGCCTTCCCACAAATAAACCTCCAGGCCAAATGGCTTCATTGAAGGTAAGGCCTACCAAACATTTAAGGAAAAAAAAGAATACCAATTCCACACAAACTCTTCTAAAAAATTAAACAGGAGTAACTACTTCCCACTCATTCAATGAAGCCAGTATTATCCCAATACCAAAAGCAAGCAAAGACTTCACAAGAAAACAAAACAAAAAGAAAACACTACAGAACAATATCCTTCATGACACAGATGTAAAAATACTAAATAAAATTTGGCAAATTGACTCTAACAAAATATTAGAGGGATTTTTGATCATGATCCAGTGTGATTTATCCTAGAAATGTAGGGTTGGCTTAACATTCAAAAATCAATCAATGTAGTTCACTATATTAGCAAACTAAAAGAAAAACCATATGGTAATCTCAATCATATGATTGATAATTATATGGATGATATATGATATATGATATAATATATTGATAATGATATATGGAATTGATATATGATAATGATATGATTGATAATCTCAATCATATGTCAAGCTTTTGACAAAATCCAACATCCATTCCTGATGAAAGCTCTCAGCAAGATAGGAAAGAAGAGAACTTCCTCAACCTCAAAAAGATCATCTACAAAAAACCTATAGCTAACACCATATTACTGGTGAAAGATGGAATCATTCCTCTGAAGATCAGGAACACAACAAGGTTTTCCACTCTCATCACTTCTCTTCAATGTTGTACAAGAAGTGCTAGCCAGTACAATTAGGCAAAAAAAAAAAAAAAAAAAAAGAAAGAAAGAAAGAAAAGACATGGAGATTAGAAAGGAAGGAATTAAACTGTCTTTGTTTGGAGATCATATGATCCTTTAGGAAAAAGACACAGGGGAATCTACTAAGAAAACTACTAGAATAAGTGAGTTTAGTAAAGCTACAAGATACAACATAGATAAACAAATATCAATTCTATATCTATATACTAGAATTACTAAGATGTTTACCGTTTAAGATCAATACACTTAAGATCAATTTTCCAACATTTTCAGGACATTTATGTTGCACATTTAATCTCTAAATTAGGAATGAGAGACTATCCTATTTCCTTTATTGATGGATTCTCAAATAGTGAATTTATTATATAAATTTCTCAATAACTTGTGTTGATATCTGACAGCATTCATCACCTATATTTATCTTTTCTTCTATTTTACAAATGTTTAAAATAAGTGTATTTTTATAATCATACAAACATTACTTCATTTTCTAAATGTTATCCATACTCTCATAAAAATACCAATCTAATTATAATCATACTTTACACAAATGCGTATCCTAGTTTATTAAAACATTTGCCCTGAGTTGTGTGCTCTTGTAAGGTGCTACATAGAATCATTTAAGTATTGTTTTTATTGTTGTAAAATCATGCACGTAAGAATAAAAACTACAAGAAGATACTAAAAAAAAGCAGATCTCATTTCTTGGCTCATTGACTGGCTTTGCACTAAAAGGTGTGTGCTTTTGTGCCACAATATTTTCTCTTTTCTCACACTTAATGTCCCAACCTCTACCTCAATATCATCATTTTCACAATTTCAAGGTTTATAACCTTCATATTGTGTGTTATAACTATAAATAAGTTATGTATTTTGGATTAAGAGTTGTTTTTTAAACAGAAAAAATATCTACGGCCTAAATATCAAATACATAATTTTCACTCTGAATCAGATAAGATAGCATCTGTACATACAGAGACAGATTGCTAAATATACACCACTTGAAGCAAAAAAAAAAAAAAAAAAAAAAGGATTAGTAAGAGGGGTGAGAAAGAAGAACACATTCTTTTTTCATTGAATATTTAATGTGTTTTTACCTTCTCTTTAAGATTATTTAGCTTCTTCACCATAAGGAATATAGCTATTCTTACATAATTCTCTTGGATCTTCAAACCTCCTGTTCTAACGTTTGCTTTGGAATATTTGCTTTCTAACAATACCTACTCTACAGGTTTCAATCAAGGATCATCATTTTATTTTGGGTTTGTTTGGTGGGGGAGGGGAGTTTTATACTATTTTATATTATCGGAAATTCTTTGTTTTCTTGCAACCCAAGACTTGGTATTTCTTGAGATGTTTTTGTTTATTGGAATATATCCTCAGGTAATTCTTTCAGAAAGTCAAAGTGTGTGGTTTTATCAATTACAATCTAATCAGAAAATCTAAATTCCTCTAGATTATGTTAACAGCAGTGATTTAAAGTAAAAAATTGTTTAAACATGGGATAATGGACTAAAAAAACAAAAATGCATCACAGAGATAATTATCTGCAGTAAGCAGGTACTACTTCCAAGGTTGCAGGAACAGACAGTAAGTGGCTGGTACTATCAGAACCTAAGAGCTTGAAAGAGGAGCCACTGGGGATAGACCTCAGAATCGAATGGGCACTGCCCAGCTACTGCTGATAACTCAAAAGTATCAAAATGAGGACAGTTCTGGCAATATGAAGAAGCTGGAGAATGGAAGAAACTCTGTCGCTGCTGACATGAAACGCCACTGATGAGAGTATCAAGACAACAGGTACGACGCCCTCTATCCTCTCTTCTTGCCTGTCTCTTAATGGTAGAAACCGATAGCAAGCCAGCTAATATCGTTTGAGAAATATAATTTGCACAGTCCCAGCCCCAGCATCAGACTATCAAAAGGTGTTTGGGGAGCTGAATTTTAAACAATCAGTATTGTACTTAATTTTAAAGCTCAGATGGGGAGAGAATTCGAGATTCAAAATCATTTTCCCTTATGACTTGAAGTCACATGCTTCCTTGTCTTCTATCATTCAGTGGTACTCATCAGAAGTCTAATTCTTCTATGGTGATTTACATAGCCTATTTGATGCTCCTGTGCTTCACTACCTACACAGACATTTTAAAACCAACAGCTCACTCTTTTTCTTATTACTAAGATAGTAAATGATTCAGTAATATATGTACTTTAAGAAAAATAGGATCATATTATAGTACTACTTTGCAATGCATCTAACAACTTGTTCGTCTAACATTTCATAAATTTTTTAAACACAGTATTCTCCCACACTTTAGTGGCCACAGAGTATTTCTTCACATGCAGAGCAGTGCAATTTAACCAGTTCCCCAACTGTAGACATTAATATCACCAAGCTTTTTATTATTATAAAGAACACAAAATAAACTTCCTTATAAATGAACGTTTGCACAAACCCATGAGAATGTATATTCTCAGGTGAAATTTCTAGAAATAGAATTGTAGGGTCAAAGCACATTTTTAAAACTTTTGAGACATACTGCCAAACCTCCATTCAGGAAGGTCATACTAGTTTATATTCTTACAAGCAAAAAGAATCAAAATGATCCCACACTACAACCAATAGAAAGTATAATCATTCTTTTATAAATATGAAGACAATTATAAACTCTTACTAAGGTACATAAAACAAATCTAGACAAATGGAAAAAAGGCATATCATGTTCTTAACTCTGCACTTTTTGACATTAGATAACTAAAGTCAAAAGATTAGATAAACTAGGGGTGCCTGGGTGGCTCAAACTCCAGATTTTGGCTCAGGTCATTATTTCACAGTTCATGAGTTTGAGTCCTGAATCAGCCTCTGCGCTGACAGCATGAAGCCTGCATGGGATTCTCTCCCTCCTCTCTCTCTGCCTCCCCTGCTCTCTTTCTCTCTGAAAATAAATAAACATTTTTTCAAAGAGAAGACGAGATAAACTAAAGGGCCCTTCCATTGTAAAACAAGTAGATTCTAGAAAATGTACAGTGTGTTTTAAACATATTGCTGGGTTCCCTAAAAATAGGGGAATTCTCTAAGAACCACACCCTCACCTACCCCTCCAACCACTTAAAAAAAAAAAAGTGAGGGGTGAGGGATACAAATCATGAGTCTAGTTGATATGGAAGCTGGGAGCTCCAATCTATAAACAAACTGAAAGAAACTTTCAGTGATGCTTTGAGGGAAAAGTCAATAGCAGCACTGCAATTGAGAGATACTACAGTTGAGGCCAGAAGCAAAGTGGTAGAGGTGAAACTGATGCTTCCACATTAAGCCTGGTTCTTCTGAAGAGAGCTGAAGTGGTCCTAAGTCAGCAGCACTGTCAGATCCCAGAACAAATCAATAAAGGAAAGAACACCCAACTTAAGTCTTTAGGGATCCCATAGATTAAGGGGAAAAAATATGAGTTCATACTTAAAGATCAGTAAGCAAATGAGGTGGCAAGCTAAATTTAGACACCTACACTAATAGAAGAACAATCATTTAAAGATATATGCCTGTGTGTGTGTGTGTGCAGGCATATAGAACTTTCAATTAAATTGTATAGGTATATATGCACAACGAGTTAAATGCAGGAATGATCACCACTAGGTTTATGGTGGTTATCATCAGGTGATTTTAAATTTTTCCTTAAACTATTATGTATGTTTGAGTTTTTATAATGAATATGTATTATCTATGTAATCATAAAAAGATAAAGTTACTTCCATTTATATAACAGGGAAAATATGTCAGAGTTATTGCTAGCCATTTCTATTTCTTCTTTTACAAAAAACTTATTTCCTCTACCTGTTTTTCCATTGGTATAGTAATATTTCTTATTCACATATTTTCCCCATTTTGCTAATTGCCTTTCAACTTGGTCTATGATGTTAATACTAAAAATTTTTAAATTAATAACCAATTAAATGTATCAATATTTTCCTTTATGATTTCTACTCTGATGAATTTTTAACTTCAATCACTTTTTCTTCTTAACACCATAAAAAAGAAGCAAGAATGTTGAAGAAAAGTAAGGAGCTCGTTCATAATGTTCTCCAATGTTGATCTCTACTGGCCACTTGTTCTCCCTGTCTCCTTCAATTCCTACTCAATTGTACTCAGTAACTACAGGCTGACAGATTACCTTTGTGGACCTAAAAGTACTCACAGACTGCATATACAAAGTAAATTTACTTTTGCAATTATAAAGCAGCTCAAGTACCACTAATGTAATCTTGACCAGGAACACAGTTCTCAATAATGAGCTGATTAATCACCTAATAAATGGTAACACAGATAAACAAGAGGTCAGGGTAAAAAATCATCAGAGTGCTAGACTTCCACTTCTAGAAAGATGGGTTAGACAAAATTCTCCCATCCCTCCCCCTAAGTACAACTAAAAAACACTGGATACTATATATAAAACAGAAGAAGACTTTGAAGAACAGAAAGAAAGCAGCAGACCAGCTAGGGAACTCAGCCTCAAGTATCCCAGACTTGGAGCTAAAGAAACCAGAAACCCAACAACACCAATACATTCACATTTACAAAGCCCCAAATGAAGTTAAAGGACCAAGAAAGGGGGCAGTCTAACAAGACCAAGTAACCATTTGACAACAACTGAACACCACAGAAAATCTGTAACACCATCTCCAACTATGTCAGCAAAGGCCAAATGGGTTATCTAGACTTCCTCCTTCCTGAGACTCTAACAAGATACTCACTGAGGTAGTGTCAAAGGAGGCCAACAAAAGAGCCAGGATTTTTATCTCTGCCAAACAATATTAAGGCCTCACCTGCCTATGGTGTCGGTGGAGACCACATGAGGAACCTGGGCTCTCACCCCCATCCAGCAGTAATGAGGTTCCCTGTTGACATCCACTGATACGGCAGTAAAGCAGGGGGGCTTCTTGTTGTTACTGGGCAGGGTTGGGAGTTCTCAACTGAGTAACGATGAAAATTCTAACTCTCCATTCAGTCTCCTCTGACACCAACCCAGTAGGGAGTGGGAGGGGGGCCTTACTGCTAGGTGGGAGCGATGAATTATGTGTATATAATGTAATAACTAGAGCAGCCACTAAAAAAAAAAAAAAAAAAAAAAAGCTGTAACAAAGGGATATACTCAAAAATATTAAAATAAATTGAAATGGAATTCTAAAAACTGTTCAAGAATCCCACAATACTAAAAAAAAAAAAAAAAGTAAAGATGGGAAAAAGAAAACACAATGAAAAACAAAAAACAAACACTAAAATGGTAGACATCAGCCTTAACGTATCACTGCTTACATTAAATGTAAATGGTTTAAATACAAAAATAAAAGAGAGGCATTGGCACAGAGGGTTAAAAAACACAACCCAACTATAAGCTATCTACAAGAAACTCACCTCAAATTTAATAATACAAGTAAATTCAAAGTAAATGATGGAAAGAAACTTATAAAGTAAACATTAACTAAAGAAAAGGCTATATTATTAGCAGAAAAGGGAGAGTTAAGAACACAGAAAATTACCAGACGGAGAAACATTATAGCGATTAAAAAGTAAACCCACCAAAGAGATACACGATACTAAATGTGTATAGGCCAAAAACCAAGTTGCTAAATATGTGAGATGAAAATTGATAGAACTGAAAAGAGAAATAGATAAACCTACAATTATATTGGAAACATCAACATCCCTCTCTCAACAACTGACAGAATAACTAGACAGAAAATCAGCAAATTATAGAAATCAACAACATCAACCAACAAGGTCTAATCAACATTTATAGAATACCCAGGTAGAACAGAATACAAATTCTTCTCAAGTGCCCACAGAATGTATATGAAGATAGGCCACATCCTAAGCCATAACACAAACCTCAATCACTTACAAAAATTTAAACCATACAGAGTGTTCTCTCTGGCCACAATGAAGTCAAACTAGAAATCAGTAACAGAAAAATACATGAGAATCTCCCCACTTGCAAACTAAACAACACATTGTAAATAATACTTGTTCAAAGAGGAAGTCTTAAAGAAAATCAAAAGATAGAACTGAATAAAAAAGAAAGTACTATATATCAAAATTAGTGGGACACAGCTGAAGCAGTGCTAAGAAATCTGTAGCACTAAATGCATACATTATAGGGGTGGCTGGGTGGCTCAGTAGGTTAAGCGTCTGACTACAGTTCAGGTCATGATCTTGCGGTTCATGAGTTCGAGCCCCACATTGGGCTCTGTGCTGATAGCTTGGAGCCTGGAGCTTGCTTCAGATACTGTGTCTCCCTCTCTCTCTGCCCCTCCCCAGCTCATGCTTTGTCTGTCTGCCTGTATCTCCCTCTCTTAAAAATAAACATTTTTTAAAATTTTTAAAAAGAAAAGAAGAAAAGTCACAAATCAACAATCTAAGCTTCTCCATCAAGAATCTACAAAAAGAGCAAAACAGACTAAAAGCAGAAAGAAGGAAATAACAAAGAGCAGAAATCAATGAAACAGAACAGAAAAACAACAGAGAAAAATCAATGAAAAAAAGCACTAGTTCTATGAAAAGATCAATAAAGTTGACAAACTTGTAGCATGACTGACAGAAAACAAGAGAAAGAATACAAATTACCAGTATCAGAATGCAACCAGGCATATCACTATGAACCCTGCAGACATGAAAACAATAATAAGGGAATACTACAAACAACTCTATACCCACAAATTTGATAACTTCAATGAAATGGACCACTTTCCCAAAAAAACAAAAATAAAACCACAAACTACTACAACTTATCCAATATGAAATAATTTGAATAGAACTGAAACCATTAAGAAAATTAAATTCACAACCTAAAAACTCTCCAAAAATACATCTCCAGATCCTTTTCCCTGGAGAATTCCAAGAGACATGTAAAGATTAGTAAACAATTCTACACCATCTTTTCCAACAATAGGAGAGAAAGAGACATTTCCCAACTAATTTATGAAGCTAGTATTATACGGATACCAAAACCAGACAAAGATAGTGGGAAAAAAAAGAAAACTATAGACCAATATCCCCTGTGAATATTCCTTAATAGTATCAAATGTAATTCAGCAATATATCAAAGGAATTATAACGATGTGAGGTTTACTCCAGGATTGCCAAGCTGTCTCAAATCTGAAAATCAATGTAATCCATTATATTAACAGGCTAAAGAAGAAGAATTACATGATCATATTAATTGATACAGAAAAAGCATTTGACATTTAACACCCATGCATGATAAAAACAGGACAGAAGTGGAACTTCATTAACTTTAAAGAGCACCTACAAAAAACCTATAGCTAACATCATACTTAATGGTGAAAGAATAAATGCTTTCTCCCTAAGATTGAGAACAAGGTAAGAATATCCATTCTCACCACTCTTAATACAGTGCTGGAAGTTCTAGGGCCACCTGGGTGACTCAGTTGGTTAAGCATCCAACTTCGGCTCAGGTCGCGATCTTAAAGTCCGTGAGTTTGAGCCCTACATCAGGCTCTGTGCTGACAGCTCAGAGTCTGAAGCCGGCTTCAGATTCTGTGTCTCCCACTCTCTGTCCCTCCCCCACTCATACTCTGTCTCTCTCAAAAATAAATAAACATTAAAAAAATTTTTTTAAATATATAGTGCTGGAAGTTCAGGAGAGTGCAATAAGGCAAGAAAAATAAATAAAAGGCATATAGATTGGAAAGGAAAACTCCTGCACATGTCCTCTTGGCAAATGATGTAATTGTCCACATAAAAAATTCCAGAGGCACCTGGATGGCTCAGTTAGAGGAGCATGTGACTTTTGATGTTGGGTTCATGAGTTCAGACCCCACGATGGGTGTAAAGATTACTTAAAAAAATACAAAATCTTAATAAAAGTTTTTTAATTCCAAAAAATCTACATAAAACACTCCTAGAATTAATATTTGAGTTTAGCAAGGTTACAGGACACAAAATATATTGTATGTGATTTATATTTCTATGTACATCAAAATTAAAAATAAAATACCATTTAAAACTGATTTAAAAAATGAGATACTTAGGTGTAAATCTAAGAAAACATTTAAAGGGCTTGTATGTTGAAAACTATGTATGTTGATGAAAGAAATCAAAGACGACCCAAAAAAATAAAGAGACATACCCTGTTTATAGATTGAAAAACTCAACATAGTAAAAATGTCTTCTAACAAGTGAATGATTAAAAAAGAGTGGTACCCATACCATAGAATACTACTCCACAATAAAAAGGAATGAACAATTGATACATGCAACCACCCATATGTACTTCCATAGAATGATGCTGAATGAAAAAAAGCCAATTCCCAAAAGGTTACATATTGTATTATTCAATATTCTTGAAATGACAAAATTATAGCAATGAGAAGTTAGTATTTGCCCAGGGTTAAGGAGGGGTGGAAATGACAAGAGAATGGGTATAGCTATAACAGGACAGCATGAAGGATCCTGTTGTGAAGGAAATGTTCTGTAATTTTACTGTATCAATGTCAATACCCTGATTGTGATATTGTATTATAATTTTTTAAGATGTTATTATAGGAAGAAACAATCAAGGCTATATAAGATCTCTATTTCCTACAACTGCCTGTGGAAACTTATCTCAAAATAAGTTGAATTTTAAAAAGTGTTTAGAAATACACACTGTGGTAGTTCCTTTCCTTCCTATATGTGCATGCCTGCCATTCCTTCATGGAGTGACAGCACCTATTCCTTCCCTCTCCTTGAATCTGGCTGGTCTTAGTACTTTGATTTATTTAAAGGATTTTGGGAGGTAGGTCATAGCCTTTTAGCCTCCACCTGCCCTCTTGGAAAATTTGCTCTGATGATAGCAGATGTCATGTAAGAAATTCAATTACTATGAGTCTGCTAAGCATAGAGTAAGTGATCCTACCAGCCACTAGCCCAAGCACCATACACGTGAGTGAAGTAGCCACCTTGGACATTCTAGCTCCAATACATTCTTGAAACAGAATTAAGACTCCAGACATATGGTTCCAGTGGAGATTTCCCAGCTATCTCCATTCTTTCAAGCTAACCCATCTGATGCCCCAGACATTATGGAGTAGTTACACCATCTCACGGCCAAACTACTGACCCGTAGATTTGTAAGCATCACTAGCTGTTGATTTACACCAAAGATCAGCAAACTTTTTGCAGTAAAGGGCCAGAGAGTCATTTTTTAAACTGTGAGAGCCACACAGTCTGTGTTACAACTACTCACCTCTGGCATAGCAGCACAAAAATGACCAAAGACACTATGTAAATAAATGTGACTGTGTTTCAAATTTTTATTTATATAAACACAGAAGTCCGAATTCCACATAATTTTCATGTGTCACAAACTATTCTTTTCCTGTTGTTTTTTGAAATGTTTGGGGCGCCTGGGTGGCTCAGTCGGTTAAGCGGCGCTCAGGTCATGATTTCGCGGTCCATGAGTTTGAGCCCCGCGTCGGGCTCTGTGCTGACAGCTCAGAGCCTGGAGCCTGTTTCAGATTCTGTGTCTCCCTCTCTCTGACCCTCCCCCGTTCATGCTCTGTCTCTCTCTGTCTCAAAAATAAGTAAACGTTAAAAAAAAAAGAAATGTTTAAAAATGTAAGAAAGTCCATTCTTAGTTTGTGGGCTGTACAAAAAAAACAAGTGGAAGGTTGGTTTTGGCACCATGGGCTGTAGTTTCCTGACCTCTGGTTTACAGCATTATGTTTTCGGATAGTTTTTCTACAACAACGGTATCTCGGACATACATTATTTAGGAGTAAAGGAAAGTAACTCTGCAATTTATTCTCAAACTGTTCTAATACAGAAATAGTATAAGGAGAGAAAAAGAAGATAATGATAAAGCAAATGTGGCAATATGTTAATATTTGATGACATTTAGTGAAAGCTACAGGGAATTCTTTAATCCCCCCAGCCCCACCCCATAAGCAGTATCAGATAACATTTGGGTGTATTTCCTTCCAGCATCACTACCAAATTAAACATAATTTCTCCTTTTTATCTTAGGTGAATTCCAAACAGCCCCACCAAGTCTGTTAGCAACAAATAACCCTTTCAATAGTGACACACATTTAATCACTTCTTCTAGTAGTCAACATTAATGCCAACAAACTTACACAAAGTGTTTAAACATTTATTTAAGCTTTTGGGTAAAAAAAAAAGTCTGTGCATATGTGAATATAAATGTTGGGGATAGGGATAATAACTAATGGTCCCTAATAGTTCTGCAACATAAAAGGGTTCATTTTTATTCTAATTGTAAGGAAAGTCAAATGATGTTGGCTTGCCCTCAGGCATAATGAACTACAATGAATTGTGGTGATTTTCAGGAGGCTGAAGATTTGGGTTTGTCATTTCAAAAAAATTACATTTTTAATTTTAAAAGGAAACTTTGGAAAAAAACATGAAATACTGTTACTATCTAACTTTTAAAATAATTCTAACACTTTAGAGAGAGGAATAAAGAGGTTAAAGAAGTCATATGGGAATAAACACAAATCCATACACTGACTGCAAAGGTATCAATTTTCATTTCTGTATCCATTTTCTAACAGGTAAAGAGCTGTAGGAGATAAAAATGTTTTAAAAACATGAAGAAAAACACATTACTATTGATTATGACAAGATATGAACTCAGTACATGAGGTAGCTGCTTATGCTACAACTATAACACAGACTGTTGGGGTCATTTTGTTTTGTTTTGTTTTTCTTATTCAAACTTCCACCTCATACTGACCTTTCTACCAATCAACTTTCACTGAATCAGGATCTAAAATATTCTATTTTCTGCGAATCCTCCTTCTTCCTAAAGCACTAAGCTACACAGTTACAACAATAGAATTTTTTTTTAATTTTTAACATTTATTTTTCTTGAGAGAGAGAGAGAGAGAGAGAGAGAGAGAGAGAGAGAGAATGAATATGAGTGGTGGAGGGGCAGACCAAGAGAGGGACACAGAATCTGAAGCAAGCTCCAGGCTCTGAGCTGTCAGCATAGAGCCCAATGCAGGGGCTCGAACTCATGAGCCGTGAGATTGTGACCTGAGCTGAAGTCGGACGCTTAACCCACTGAGCCACCCAGGCGCTCCTAACAATAGAATTTTTGAGACCTGCAATGTTTGGGAATCTTGTATGATCTTTTAATTTTACAGATGTGTTCAGCTGGACAGCAACAGGACCAGATTACAAACCAGGGCTCCTGGATTAAATATTCTTCCATTTTTGCAAGCCTTGCTTATTATTTAAGGAATAAGGTATTGAATTGCACACTTCTGGTTGCCTCTGTCATTCTAATGAATCCTAAAACCTCAGACCTGAAAAGAATTTTAAAGGTCACTTTGATAATGTAAACACTACTTAGTGTAGATACATGAATCCAGTCTACAACTATGCCTGCGAAGCAGTTACCCAGATCTTCCAGCAACAGGGGAAACCATTAGCTCCCCTCAGACTGTCCACTCTATTTTCCAACAACCCCAACTGTTCCTATGCTGAGGGAAACCCACCTCCCTTCAACTTCTATCCTCTTGGTGCCTGACACCTACTTCCATTTCCAAGAACAGCCTTTCATATACTTCAAACAGCCACACAACCTCCTGGAGCATGTTCTCTTCTCTAAGCTAAATATCCATTAACTCCTTAAACCTAACCTTGTGTAATTTTGACCACACCTCTCTCCTAGTCACTTTCCTCTGAACACATTCCAACTTCTTTAAACCACTTTAAACTAGGATGGCCAGAACTGCAGAGAATACTTCAAATATGGTCTGACTAAAGACGAACCATTAATTTCCTTTCTTAGAGACGTCCATTAATATAACTTAAAGACATATTTGTTTGTCTCTCTGTTTTGTTTTGTTTTGTTTTCACAGCCACATCAAATCAGACTCATAATAACCTTACCACTGAATAAAATCTTTAACTAGCATGGTAATTCAAATCCCTTCCACTATACACTTAGAGGGCAGGAATCTATTTTAAACTAAAGTGCACAATTTTATACATTTATGCCATTCAAAGTAATCTTGTTAAAATCAGTCCACTATTCCAGCCAAATGAGATCTTTTGGTACCCTGGTTCTTGATTCATGTATCTACTATCCTCACAGCCGACCATGATCTGCAAATTTGAAACATATACCTTCTATATTACATATAAGTAAAGTAACTGATCAAAATAGAATAAAGACAAACACAGAGTCCCGTGGTAAGGCTGTAGAAATGTCCCTTTGAACTTAAAATAATAAAATATCCAGTTTCCAGAACATATTTTTCTGTCTTGACAGTATCACCATGGAACTCAACAAACCCTTTACTGAACTACAAATGTAGTATGTTTACCATATTTGCTTTCTCTCTAAGGAGCAGATCTGTCAAAAAAATGAATTCAGGTTAGACTAAAATGACTTTTTCTTAATAATACCATACTGGTCTCTTTCATTATTAAGTGCTTATTAATAAATCCTAGTTTTTGTCCTCTGTTTTTCAAACTTCTTAAGGCTCAAATATTAACTTGTTTAGCCTATAGTTTTAGTCTATAGTTTTCTTGAAGAAAAACAAAAAATTACCCCTCTGTAGGTTTCTTCTCTATAACTCTCTTGATCCTGTTGGGACTTCAAAAAAATCATGAGTGCCAAAGCAGATTTTTGTCTTCCTTCTTTTGGAGTGTCTGAATAAAAAAGCTTTAGTAGAGTGATATTTCTTTTCATGTCTACTTTTTCTCTACATATCAAAATATATTTTAAGGCTGTGAATTTTTTTTGTACCCATCAGCCTGGTACCAACTTGGAACTGCAGTGGTATTTTACCTGGAATCCAATAATTTTTCAATGTTTATCTAGCGTCTATTTTGAAAAGGTTATCTTCATTCTGGATACTAATATTCAGTATCTCAAAATCTGCTTGTTCATACAGGTATATACCACATTTATTTGTTCTCAACAAAAATATTAATTTTGCTGATCAAAAAAGTATACTCTGATTTCTTTCTATCTCAATCCTCCAATCATACACATTAAGAATACCCCCTGCTGGAACAACTGAATATCTATATGGAGAAAAAACAAACCTCAACCTCTACCTCACATAAAACATCAATACTAACTTGAAATGGATCGTAGACCTAAATGTAAATGCTAATTTGTAAACTCTAGGGGAAAAAATAGGTGAAAATCTTCATGACCTTGCAATAGGCAAAGGTTTCTTAGTACACAAAAAACACCAACCACAAAGAAAAAACTGGTAAATTGTATTTCATCAAAATTAAAATTTTTTCTTAAAAAATATTATGGATATGAAAAGACATAGAATTGGAGAAAGTATTCATAATGTTTTTATCTGCCAAAGTGTTGGTATCTAGAATATGTAAAAGAATTCTTACCAGTTAATTAGAAAGCAAACAACACAATTTTTAAAAAATGGGTAGAGGATTTAAATAGTCCAAAAACAAGATACACAGGGCTAGCTCAGTCAGTACAGCATGCTGCTCTTACTCTCAGGGTCCTGAGTTCAAGCCCCATTTTGGGCATGTAACCTACCTTAAAAAAAAAAAAAAAAAAATACACCAATGAACCATAAACACATAAAAAGGTACTCAACAGCATTACTCACCAGGAAAATGCAAATTAAAATAAAAGGAAGATATTCACTACTTCACTACATACTTACTGAAATGTCTAAAATTTTTTTTAACAATGTTGAGACACATAAGCTGATCACAGATCATCTTAATAACAAATAGGAGGCAAATTTCAAGGCTGAAAACTACATTTCCACTGACATTTCTAAGGAAACAAACCTAAGTATTAAAATAACCTATTCATATCCAGCAATTTACTTAATATATCAATTAAATGTGACCTAATTTATCCACTTGTTTAAATATAATTAGAAGCATGATATGTAACTGGGGAAACCTGTAGCATTGTAGCATTAGAATTTTTTTTTCCTTACCTCTACAAATTAATGCTCCAAGACTTTAATCATTTCTTTTAATAAATACTGAAAATTTGAATAATTCAAATTTAAGTTAAAATATATTCTACCTTGGGGTGCCTGGGTGGCTTAGCCCATTGAGCATCAGACTTCAGCTCAGGTCATGATCTCGTGGTTCGTGGGTTCCAGCCCTGTGTCAGGCTCTGTGCTGATAGCTCACAGCCTGGAGCTGCTTTGGATTCTTTGTCTCCCTCTCTCTCTGCCCCTCCCCCACTTGCATTCTGTCTCTCTCAAAAATAAACATTAAAAAAATGTTTATATATATATATATCCTATCTCAATCAGTGCATGAAAAATTTACTGAGTGCCTACTCTACACACTGGGTATATGCTTAATTAGTAAAATCATTTCTAAGAACTTTACAGTCAAAGGTAGAAACCATAATGAACACAAAAGCATCAAATGTTGGAACTCAAATCCCTTTGAAAATGCTAAATATGTTAACCCCCCTCACCACTACCACAAACAAACATAGTTACTGGCTCACATTCTTCTTTTTCTCTCTTCCAGCCCTCCTCACCCAGTGTTTTCTTCATGATAGGCATTTTAATTATAGTAACAAAGGCCCTTACTTTGTTACTATAGGATGGAGAAGGCACTCAAATTATAATACTGAAAGCATTTTATGTAGAAGAGAAGCTATATATAGTCTTTGGGCCCAATGAAACTTCTGTTACATTTATATTATAATACAGATTCTTTCAAGCAAATGTGTCATCTCCAAAATACTTAATACCTAGAAAGTTAGTATTTTGCATGTTTAAATAATCAATGCCTTGCCAAAAGGACATTTTTAAAAAATTGCTTCAGAGACCTCATTCCCAAATTTCATGTGGAAGTGCAATAGTTTCTGTGTAAAACAGGAAATTCAAGATCTTCTCCACAACTCTGCCTACAAAATTAAACAATCTGACAAATTAGGACCTGAATCACAATTTTAAATTGAGAATCTTGAGTGGCAGACAAATTTGTTAAACACACAAACACACGTATATATATACATGATATATTTAATATATATGATATATTTAATAATATATTTAATAAATATACCAGCAAAATACCTGATATATTTAATTATTTAATTTAATCATTTAATTGAATAAATTATTAATACATTGTTATATATATTATAATATATTAACATATTTATTAAATATATCAGGTATTTTGATGCCTTTAATTTAGAGATAATTATCATAAAACATTTCTGTATTACTAAAGACCCATTAAATACTTAAAGACATGTAATCATTATTGAACATCCTATAAAACATTCTGTTACTCTTCAAAAACTACTTTGGCTCATATTAGAAATAAGGCTCTACTATCAATGAGTTTATAATCTAGAGGGAACTAAAATGAAGTTACAAGAAAGAGAAAAAAGTACAACAAAAGAAGTTAAATGTTTAAATACTAGCAAAGTGGTTGAGTATGGATCCTACAATCAGATCTAAGTTGAATCCTGGCTCCAATAATTATGTGACCTTGGGGAAGTCTCAATCTCTCTAAGCCCAGCTGCCCTTATATGTTATTTGGAGATAATAATAGTACTGACTTTCCAGAATTACTGTAAGCACTAAATAAAATATTCATGTAAAACACCTGGCAAAATGTCTAGCACATAATTAGTATATAAATGTTAGCTATTATTTATTTTAACTATTCTTGGTATTATTTATTGACTACCAGTGGTATATAGGTGGTTGCAGGAAGGAAAGGAGATCAATAACAGCAAGATTTAAGGAAAGCTTTACAAAGCAGGTAAGAATTCAGCTAATCCTTGAAGGAAAGTAGAAATGGATAGAACTGGGCAGATATGCGGGCAATTAAAGACTTAAAAGACTGAGTAAGTAGGGCATGTTTATAGAACAGTGAAGTAAAACATCTAACTACAGCAGAAGAAACAGAAATACTTCTTATGGAAGGAAGTAAAATAGGATTTTTTTTCAAGAAAAAAATAAATATTCTCAATTGGTCGTATTAGTGTCACTCAACACAGATTTACTTTTAGGGGAAGAAATTTAAACTGTAGGTTAAATTACAATATTTCAAATAATACTAAATAAAAATCACTTAACAAAACAATAATTGACTGCAATATTTAACAACTAAAGTCCAGCCAAAAAAAATGTCTAAAACAACCAATAGATATTAAATAAAGAAATATTCATGTGCATGGCAAGAAAAGGAGGCAAAAATAAAAATTAAACACTTGAAGTATTTTGTGTATACTAAGAAATCATAAGTATGAGAAAAATTAAGATGCCATTTAAGGATATACAAATAAAACTTCCCTAAATGTTCATGCATATAACTTATGCATATAGCTTTATGATTTTAACTATTCTTGCCTGTTACATATGTGTTGTAAAACAATTCAATAAACTTAAAATAAGAAAAATCATCTAGTGGCACCTGGGTGGCTCAGTCGGTTTAAGCATCCAACTCTTGATTTTGGCTCAGATCATGATCTCACAGTGGTGATACTGAGCCCCAGCACAGAACCCTGCTTCCGGCTCTGTGCTGGGTATGGAAGCTTAAAATTCTCTCTCTCCCTCTCCCTCTGCCTCTCCCCTGCTCACACACATGCATTCTCTCAAAATAAATAAACATTAAAAAATAAATAAAAATAATTCCAAAGTAACAAAACGGCAGATTTATAGATATTCATACTTTGCAACCTATTAGTATCTATTTTTATATATCCTATCCTAACTTAGTATAATTAATAATTTATTATTATGGTAAACTTTTAAAAAATTATCTTTTTGTAAAATGAATTGCTCACTATTTTCTCTTGTAGTAACCTTCTATTGCTCTACTTGAAATGCTGAACATATAATTAATTATAGACAACAAAACTATTAAGCCTAATATTGTAACCCTGACATTTATCAAATATTTCTAAGTTAAAACAAAACACACCAATTCGCCAAAGAATTCACAAAACTTCAGGAAACTCATTATACATATACTGACCACAAAAGTAGGCTCTAGAGCCAGGGTGCTTTATGGTTCTGAGATTTATGAATTTAAATCTCAGTCCTAGACCCCAATAATAGACTGAGAAAGTTACTTCATCTCTTATGCCTAAGTTTCTTCCTCTATAAAAATGGGAACAGTAATAGTGCCTTTCCTCATGAGGTCACTGCAAGGATTAAATACAAATAACATAATGTGTATAAAATATGTATCACAGTATCTAATCTAGCACAGAGTAAGTGCTTGATACATAGAATTATCATTAACCTAATCATCATAATGTGTTCCTATAATACACAATGTTTAAACATTTTAAAAGTCTCTAAGGAAACCCCAAGACAACAAAAGAAATATTTTTTAAAAGGTACACAGATATTTTAGCATCTGACACCTATAGCTGCAGCAAATAGTTAACACAGCCTACTCCTATCCAGATAAACATAAAACCTTACACTAAAGGTCTATTTACCTCAGTTCCATTTACTCAGTACCTCATGTCCAGCTTTAAAAAAAAAATTACAAAGCATACTAACACAAAAAAACCCACTGTTTGAAGAAACAGAGCAAGCGGTAGAACCAGGCTCAGATGGCAGAGATGTTGAAATGATCAGAACAGGAATTTAAAACAACTATGAGAAATATGCTGGGGTGCCTGGGTAGCTCAGTTGGTTAAGCATCCGACTTCAGCTCAGGTCATGATCTCTGGGTTCAGAAGTTCAAGCCCCACATCAGGCTCTCAGCTGTCAGCACAGAGCCCACTTTGGATCTTCTGTCCCCCTAAATCTCTGTCCCTTCACCACTTGTGCTCTCTCTCTCTCTCAAGAATAAACATTAAAAAAAATTTTTTTTAAAGAAAACCAACTATGAGGAATATGCCAAGGTATCTAATGAAGAAAATGAACAATATGCAACAACAAATAAGTAATACAAGAGATAGAAACTTTAAGAATCAAAAGGAAATGCTAGAAATCAAAATTCTGTAACAGAAATGAAAAATGCCTTTGATATCCTTATCAACAGACAGGACACACCAGAGAAAACACTTGGTGAACTTGAAGAAATGTCAGCAGAAACTTCCAAAGTTGAAATGGAAAAAGAAAAAAAAAAGAAAAAAAGAAGAGAATATCCAAGAACTGGGACAATTACAGAAAGTATAACATACACATAATAGGAATACAAGAAAAGAAAGAAAGAAAGAAAGAAAGAAAGAAAGAAAGAAAGAAAGAAAGAAAGAGAGAGAAAGAAAGAGAAAATGAAAAGAACCGAAGAAATATTTGAGGCAGTAACAACAGAGAACTTCCCAAAATTAGTGACGGATATAAAGCCTCAGATTTTAGAGGCTCAGAAGAACCAAGCAGGATAAATATAAAATAACCTACACCTCAGCATATCATATTCACACTACAGAAAATCAAAGACAATCTTTTAAAAAGCAGAGGAAAGGAATCCTGGGAAGATGGCGGCGTAGGAGGACGCTGGGCTCACGCGCGTCCTGCTGATCACTTAGATTCCATCTACACCTGCCTAAATAACCCAGAAAACTGCCAGAAGACTAGCAGAACAGAGTCTCCGGAGCCAAGCGCAGACGAGAGGCCCACGGAAGAGGGTAGGAAGGGCGGCGAGGCGGTGCGTGCTCCACGGACTGGCGGGAGGGAGCCGGGGCGGAGGGGCGGCCTGCTGGCCAAGCAGAGCCCCTGAGTCTGGCTGGCAAAAGTGGAGGGGCTGGACGGAGTGTGTTCCGACAGCAAGCAGGACTTGACATCTGGAAGGATATAAGCTAACAGCTCTGCTCAGAGAACGGGAGGGCTGGAGGACAACGGGAGGGAGAGTTGTTGAGCCCCGGACAACAGAGCTCAGCTTGGCGGGGAACAAAGGCGCTCACCAGCACCATCTCCCTCGCCCATCCCCCAGCCAAAATCCCAAAGGGAACCAGTTCCTGCCAGGGAACTTGCTTGCACCGGGCAAACACCCAACGCTGTGCTTCTGCGGATCCATCCCTCCAGCGTGTCTGACTCCCTCCCTGTGCCACAGGGCCCCTCCTGAAGCGCATCTCCAAAGGAAAAGCGAGCTGAGCCTGCCCCTCCCGCCCCTGTGCACCTTGCCGATCCACCCCAGCTAATACACCAGATCCCCAGCACCACAAGCCTGGCAGTGTGCAAGTAGCCCAGATGGCCACGCCACCCCACACTGAATCCCGCCCCTAGGAGAGGGGAAGAGAAGGCACACACCAGTCAGACTGTGGCCCCAGTGGTGGGCTGGGGTCAGACATCAGGTCTGACTGAGGCCTCGCCCACCAATGCAAGTTATTCAACAGCACAGGAGAAGTGCCCCGCAGTCCCGCACCACTCCAGGGACTAGCCAAAATGACGAAACGGAAGAATTCCCCTCAGAAAAACGTCCAGGAAATAACAACAGCTAACGAACTGATCAAAAATGATTTAAACAATATAAGAGAAAGTGAATTTAGAATAATAGTCATAAAATTAATCGCTGGGCTTGAAAACAGTATAAAGGACAGCAGAGAATCTCTTGCTACAGAGATCAAGGGACTAAGGAACAGCCAGGAGGAGCTAAAAAATGCTATCAATGAACTGCAAAATAAAATGGGGACAACTACGTCTCGGACTGAAAAGGCAGAGGAGAGAATAGGTGAACTAGAAGATAAAGTTATGGAAAAAGAGGAAGCTGAGAAAAAGAGAGATAAAAAAATCCAGGAGTATGAGGGGAAAATTAGAGAACTAAGTGATACACTAAAGAGAAATAATATATGCATAATTGGTATTCCAGAGGAGGAAGAGAGAGGGAAAGGTGCTGAAGGGGTACTTGAAGAAATAATAGCTGAGAACTTCCCAGATCTGGGGAAGGAAAAAGGCATTGAAATCCAAGAGGCACAGAGAACTCCCTTCAGATGTAACTTGAATCGATCTTCTGCACGACATATCATAGTGAAACTGGCAAAATACAAGGATCAAGAGAAAATTCTGAAAGCAGCTAGAGATAAACGTACTCTAACATATAAAGGGAGACCTATAAGACTCATGACTGATCTCTCTACTGAAACTTGGCAGGCCAGAAAGGAATGGCAGGAGATCTTCAATGTGATGAACAGAAAAAAATATGCAGCGGAGAATCCTTTATCCAGCAAGTCTGTCATTTAGAATAGAAGGAGAGATAAAGGTCTTCCCAAACAAACAAAAACTGAAGGAATCTGTCACCACTAAACCAGCCCTACAAGAGATCCTAAGGGGGATCCTGTGAGACAAAGTACCAGAGACATCGCTACAAGCATCAAACATACAGACATCACAATGACTCTAAACCCATATCTTTCTATAATAACACTGAACGTAAATGGACTAAATGCACCAACCAAAAGACAACGGGTATCAGAATGGATAAAAAAACAAGACCCATCTGTTTGCTGTCTACAAGAGACTCATTTTAGACCTGAGGACACCTTCAGATTGAGAGTGAGGGGATGGAGAACTATTTATCATGCCACTGGAAGTCAAAAGAAAGCTGGAGTAGCCATACTTATATCAGACAAACTAGACTTTAAATTAAAGGCTGTAACAAGAGATGAAGAAGGGCATTATATAATAATCATAGGGTCTATCCACCAGGAAGAGCTAACTATTATAAATGTCTATGCACCGAATACAGGAGCCCCCAAATATATAAAACAATTACTCACAAACATAAGCAACCTTACTGATAAGAATGTGGTAATTGCAGGGGACCTTAACACTCCACTTACAGCAATGGATAGATCATCTAGACACACAGTCAATAAAAAAACAAGGGCCCTGAATGATACATTGGATCAGATGGACTTGACAGATATATTTAGAACTCTGCATCCCAAAGCAACAGAATATACTTTTTTCTCGAGTGCCCATGGAACATTCTCCAAGATAGATCACATACTAGGTAACAAAACAGCCCTTCATAAGTTTACAAGAATTGAAATCATACCATGCATACTTTCAGACCACAATGCCATGAAGCTTGAAATCAACCACAGGAAAAAGTCTGGAAAACGTCCAAAAGCATGGAGGTTAAAGAACACCCTACTAAAGAATGAATGGGTCAACCAGGCAATTAGAGAAGAAATTAAAAAATATATGGAAACAAATGAAAATGAAAATACAACAATCCAAATGCTTTGGGATGCAGCGAAGGCAGTCCTGAGAGGAAAATACATTGCAATCCAGGCCTATCTCAAGAAACAAGAAAAATCCCAAATACAAAATCTAACAGCACACCTAAAGGAAATAGAAGCAGAACAGCAAAGGCAGCCTAAACCCAGCAGAAGAAGAGAAATAATAAAGGTCAGAGCAGAAATAAATAGAGAATCTAAAAAAACGGTAGAGCAGATCAACAAAACCAAGAGTTGGTTTTTTGAAAAAATAAACAAAATTGATAAACCTCTAGCCAGGCTTCTCAAAAAGAAAAGGGAGATGACCCAAATAGATAAAATCATGAATGAAAATGGAATTATTACAACCAATCTCTCAGAGATACAAGCAATTATCAGGGAATACTATGAAAAATTATATGCCAACAAACTGGACAACCTGGAAGAAATGGACAAATTCCTAAACACCCACACCCTTCCAAAACTCAATCAGGAGGAAATAGAAAGCTTGAACAGACCCATAACCAGCGAAGAAACTGAATCAGTCATCAAAAATCTCCCAACAAATAAGAGTCCAGGACCAGACGGCTTCCCAGGGGAGTTCTACCAGACGTTTAAACCAGAGATAATACCTATCCTTCTCAAGCTATTCCAAAAAATAGAAAGGGAAGGAAAACTTCCAGACTCATTCTATGAAGCCAGTATTACTTTGATTCCTAAAATGGAGACCCAGTAAAAAAAGAGAACTACAGGCCAATATCCCTGATGAATATGGATGCAAAAATTCTCAATAAGATATAGCAAATCGAATTCAACAGCATTTTATAAAAAGAATTATTCACCATGATCAAGTGGGATTCATTCCTGGGATGCAGGGCTGGTTCAACATTTGCAAATCAATCAATGTGATACATCACATTAATAAAAGAAAAGATAACCATATGATCCTGTCAAACGATGCAGAAAAGGCCTTTGATAAAATTCAGCAAACTTTCTTAATAAAAACCCTCGAGAAAGTCGGGATAGAAGGAACATACTTAAAGATCATAAAAGCCATTTATGAAAAGACCACAGCTAACATCATCCTCAATGGGGAAAAACTGAGAGCTTCTTCCATGAGATCAGGAACACGACAGGGATGTCCACTCTCACCGCTGTTGTTTAACATAGTGTTGGAAGTTCTAGCATCAGCAATCAGACAACAAAAGGAAATCAAAGGCATCCAAATTGGCAAAGATGAAGTCAAGCTTTCGCTTTTTGCAGATGACATGATATTATACATGGAAAATCCGATAGACTCCACCAAAAGTCTGCTAGAACTGATACATGAATTCAGCAAAGTTGCAGGATATAAAATCAATGTACAGAAATCAGTTGCATTCTTATACACTAACAATGAAGCAACAGAAAGACAAATAAAGAAACTGATCCCATTCACAATTGCACCAAGAATCATAAAATACCTAGGAATAAATCTAACCAATGATGTAAAAGATCTGTATGCTGAAAACTATAGAAAGCTTATGAAGGTAATTGAAGAAGATATAAAGAAATGGAAAACATTCCGTGCTCATGGATTGGAAGAATAAATATTGTCAAAATGTCAATACTACCCAAAGCTATCTACACATTCAATGCAATCCCAATCAAAATTGCACCAGCATTCTTCTCGAAACTAGAACAAGCAATCCTAAAATTCATATGGAACCACAAAAGGCCCCAAATAGCCAAAGTAATTTTGAAGAAGGAGACCAAAGCAAGAGACATCACAATCCCAGACTTTAGCCTCTACTACAAAACTGTAATCATCAAGACAGCATGGTATTGGCACAAAAACAGACACATAGACCAATGGAATAGAATAGAAACCCCAGAACTAGACCCACAAACGTATGGCCAACTAATCTTTGACAAAGCAGAAAAGAACATCCAATGGAAAAAAGACAGTCTCTTTAACAAATGGTGCTGGGAGAACTGGACAGCAACATGCAGAAGGTTGAAACTAGACCACTCTCTGACACCATTCACAAAAATAAACTCAAAATGGATAAAGGACCTGAATGTGAGACAGGAAACCATCAAAACCCTAGAGGAGAAAGCAGGAAAAGACCTCTCTGACCTCAGCCGTAGCAATCTCTTACTTGACACATCCCCAAAGGCAAGGGAATTAAAAGCAAAAATGAATTACTGGGACCTTATGAAGATAAAAAGCTTCTGCACAGCAAAGGAAACAACCAACAAAACTAAAAGGCAACCAACGGAATGGGAAAAGATATTTGCAAATGACATATCGGACAAAGGGCTAGTATCCAAAATCTATAAAGAGCTCACCAAACTCCACACCCGAAAAACAAATAACCCAGTGAAGAAATGGCCAGAAAACATGAATAGACACTTTTCTAAAGAAGACATCCAGATGGCCAACAGGCACATGAAAAGATCCTCAACGTCTCTCCTTATCAGGGAAATACAAATCAAAACTACACTCAGATATCACTCACGCCAGTCAAATGAACAAATCGGGAGACTATAGATGCTGGCGAGGATGTGGAGAAACGGGAACCCTCTTGCACTGTTGGTGGGAACGCAAATTGGTGCAGCCACTCTGGAAAACAGTGTGGAGGTTCCTCAAAAATTAAAAATGGACCTACCCTATGACCCAGCAATAGCACTGCTAGGAATTTACCCAAGGGATACAGGAGTACTGATGCATAGGGGCACTTGTACCCCAATGTTTATAGCAGCACTCTCAACAATCGCCAAATTATGGAAAGAACCTAAATGTCCATCAACTGATGAATGGATAAAGAAATTGTGGTTCATATACACAATGGAGTACTACGTGGCAATGAGAAAGAATGAAATATGGCCCTTTGTAGCAACATGGATGGATCTGGAGAGTATTATGCTAAGTGAAATAAGCCATACAGAGAAAGACAGATACCATATGGTTTCACTCTTATGTGGATCCTGAGAAACTTAACAGAAACCCATGAGGGAGGGGAAGGAAAAAAAGAAAAAGAGGTTAGAGTGGAAGAGAGCCAAAGCATAAGAGACTCTTAAAAACTGAGAACAAACTGAGGGTTGATGGGGGGTGGGAGGGAGGGGAGGGTGGGTGATGGGTATTGAGGAGGGCACCTTTTGGGATGAGCACTGGGTGTTGTATGGAAATCAATTTGACAATAAACTTCATATATTGGAAAAAAAAAAAAAAAAAGAATAAACAGGATGAGGAAGGTAAAATTTGAGCTGAAAAAAAAAAAAAAAAAGCAGAGGAAAAAACCAATTTTCTATGGAGGAGCAAGCCTAAGAATTACATTGGACTTTTTTTCAGAAATCATGCAAGCAAGAAAAGAATGGAGAAATATTTACTAAATATGTGTTGAAGGGGAAAAAAAACACACCAACCTAGAGTTTGGTATCCAGTGAAATTATCTTTCAAAAGTGAAGGGAAAGTAAAGACTTTTTCAGATAAACAAAAGTTGAGGGAATTTGTCACCAGTGTACCTCCCTTGCAAGAAATGCTTAAAAAGGACAATTATATTGGTCAGAAACTCAGATCTACATAGAGAAAGAAAGAGCATTAGAGAAGGAATAAATAAAGGCAAAATAAAAGTTTTTATTTTTCTTATTCTTAACTGATCTAACAGGTATCAGTTTGTTCAAAATAATAATAGCAACACTATATTTGATGATTAGAGCTTATGGATAAGTGAAATGAATAACAGCAATGTTATAAAACAGGAGAAAAGAATTGGGAGTACTTGGTTATAAGGTACTTGCACTATGTGAAGTAATATAAGGTTATTTGACAAACAACTTGGATTAGTTGTAAATGTGTATTACAACCTTAAGGGCACTCACTAAATAAAATTTTTTATAGAAGTAAAATTCGTATGCTAGGAGAAGACAAAAAATAGAATCATATGATGCTCAATTAAAACCAGACAAGGAAAAAATAAAGCAAAGAAGGCAGAAAAAGAGTGAAAGACAAAAAAGAAACAAAGAATAAAAGCAAAGAATAGAAAACAGTAACATATATGGTAGATATCCAACGATATCAGTAACATCAATGGTCTAAATAAACTAAAAGATTATCAGAATGTGTAAAAAAAACAAGACTCATCCATGTTGGGTTCACGAAATGAATGCTGCCTACAATGTTATTTACAATAAACCAATTTTTCTCCCTCCTCCCATATCCACCTACAAAAACATTTCCATGCTGATTAACCTCCAACCCCATAAGGACCTCTTGCCCTTACTGGACTTGAACTTTATGGGGCCAGTGGGCCCCAAGCTGCCCAGGCCTGGGATGGCTATCAAGACCCTGTGAGAACCAGCTTCATTATCCCTCAAGATTTGGGGTCAGAGGGTTGAGCTCCACTGTTCACCACTGTTCAGAACTTACTGGGTCCCCATTTACCCCACAGGGACCCAGTAAGTCTCTGCCTGTGGCAACAGCATTGTATATAACCCACCCTGAAGTGTGAGATGGGTCCAGGGAGCCAGGATTGGGTCTAGAATGCTGGAGGCTACTCTCCACCCTCGCTTTGGACCTCACGCCTGGGGACTTCCAGACTCGCATCTGGGCCTGGATGTGGTAGGGAAGCCCCAGGCTAGTCAATCATTTCCCTAGAACTATGGAGTGCCTAGCCCTGCTCTACTGCTGCCAAGAGGGAAAGGTCCTGTGAGGGAGACCTCTTGAAGCTCTGTGCTGCTGGCCTCATCAGGGCCTCTGTGAGACACCAGTGTCCCAGGTATCTCCGATCAGGGAACTTCTCTGCCCTGCTCTGCCTACAATAAATCAATTTTTAATATAAAGACACAGATAGATTAAAAGTGAAGAGATGGGAAAAATAGGCCATGCTAACACTAATCCAAAAAAGCTGTAGTAGCTATAATAATTTCAGATAAAGCAGACTTTATAGCAAGGAACATTATGAAAAATAAAGAGAGGCATTACATGGGGCACCTGGTTAAGTTCAACTGGTTAAGCATCCAACTTTGGCTCCAGTCATAATCTCATGGTTTGTGAGTTTGAGCCCTACATCGTGCTCTCTTCTGTCAGCACAGAGCCAGCTTCAGATCCTGTGTCCCCCACCTCTCTCTGCCTCTCTCCCACTTGTGTGTGCTCTCTCTCCCTCAAAAATAAATATTTTTTAAGTAAAATAAAAAGAAAGAAAGAGAGGCATTACATAATGACAAAGGGGTCAATTCTCCAGTAAGTCATAACATTCCCTAATGTGTACAGCCTACAATAGAGCATCAATACATATGAGGCAAAAGCTGGTAGAACTGTGAGAAGAAATGAAAGAATTCACTATTATAGCTGGACACTTCCATACCCCTCTAACAGGAATTGACAGATTCCACTGGCAAAAAAATCAGTAAAGGCATAGTTTAACTGAACAGCATCACCAATCAACTGGATCTATAGAATACTTCAACCAGTGAGGGCAGAGTACACATTCTTCTCAAGTTCACATGTAACATTCACCAAGACAGACCACATTCTGGGCCATAAATTACATCTTAACAAATTTAAAAGAACTGAAATCATACAAAGTATCCTCACATACACAGTGGAATTAAACTAGAAATCCATAACAGAAAGATAACTGAAAAACTCCAAAATACTTGGGAGATTAAACAACACACTTCTAAACAACACATGAGTCAAAGGAGCTCAAGAGAAACTTAAAATATTTGAACAAATAGAAAATGAAAATACAACTTACCAAAAGTTGTGGGATCCAGCGAAAGCAGTGCTTAGAAGGATATTTATAGCACTGACTGCATATATTTGAAAAGAATAAATCAATAATATAAGTTTCCAATTTAGGAAACAAGAAAAGAACAAATTAAACATAAAGTTAAGCAGAAGGACAGAGTAAAAATTAGAGAACAAATTAATGAAATTGAAAATGGATACCAATCAAAACCAAAGGTGAGTTCTTTGAAAAGACCAAAATAATTGATAAATTTGTAGCCAGGTTAACCAAAAAAAAAAAAAAAAAAAAAAAAAAAAAAAAAAAAAAAAAAAAAA